>NC_136265.1:176161233-176163733 GCF_964187855.1 Myxine glutinosa
TTGTAATGATGAGGATGATTTGATCCAGCGGCTGGAGACCTGTGACAGTCCCATGGAGGTAGAGCTTGTTCAGGCCCAAAGGAGTCTGGGGGAAGAGGTGAGTTGGTCCGAGGAGGTGGTTGGAATGACCGAGGGGACGCTCACTGTACACTGCTATTTGGAAACAGAGGCTCCAAAATTGGACAACCAGTTGGGGGAGTGTGTTGGCTCCGGGCTGGATTTGGATCTTGGAGGATCGGGAGATAGAGCTTCTGGAGATTTGGTCCCTGTAGGGAATTTGGATCAACTGCAGGGAGGGGCAGAACAACCGGTGGTAGAGGTTGTTCCCTGCAGCTGCGGTTTGGCAGTGGGAATGAAAATTTGTAAAATAAAATTACAATGGGAAATTGATTTGGAGCAGCCATGGTTGGGATTGGTCCCCGGGCTGCGGGATCTGGACATGGAGAGGTCATGGGTGATGGCCTCGGGCAAAAGTTGCCCCTTTCAAAATGTGGGTATGCCGGCCAGCTGGGGGGCTGTGATGGCGAGATTTGGACGTGGGGTCCAGCCTTGGGTGTCGAGGTACGACCTGGGTCCCACGGGGGGTCTGGTGGAGTGTGGCGTCCCTTGTCCGTCGGGGCGCCGTCCGAGCTGGTGGCTCGGGCCGGCAGGGTCACCGGACCCTGGTGGGGGTTAAGACCTCCAGGGAGGTCCGAGGTGGTTTCTCAAGCCTGGGATGGCAAATATTGAGGACCACTAGGGGGAGGTGTTGTGGGTCGCGCTTTGGTGGTGGCACTGCGGACGGCCAACTTGGGACTGATGTGGTGACCACCCGGGCATGCGGCCTGGCATTCTCCTCCAGGGACTCTGGGACAACCAGCATGTGGTGACCTGGCATGGTGGTTGGTCTATGGACGCGGGTCAAACCGAATGGACAGGGATGGAGATAGCCTGCCGGACAACCATTGGGGCATCTGTGGAACGTGATGGTGTGAGCGACCTTCCACAGATGCTCCGTTGTGATTTATGGACTCTCGGGTTGGGAAGAGAGCCATGGGGATGTGAATCGGGAGATGTGTAACGACGAGCCGAGCATATGGGCCATGCTCGGCTGGCATGTGTATGGCAAAGCATCCTTCTTTGGTGAGGTGAGTGAAATGTGACAAATGGTTGGCATGGGTAATCTGTGGGTTAGATGCAAATTTAAGGGTGGATTTTGAAATGCCATGGTGGACACTGTATAGTGACGCCATTATTGATCCAGGTGTGTAGACCAAAGTGTTGGAGGCTGTGATGAAATTAATAGGGTAGCAAGACACAGCTTTCAACTGGTTGCGGGGGCAACTGTGCTGATATTTGGGACGCGGGATGATGGGGATGTAGTTGTGTAGCCTGAGGGTCAACGTGGTGCCGTGCGTGTCCGAGGTGTGTGGACCATGTCTTCTGGGTGGGTCTCCTGGTGGAGCATGGCTGTTGACTGGACCTTGGTGTGGTCAAGTGTGGGTGAGCACTGGGGGGCTGCAGTTCTGTAGTCGGACTGGGGGATGATGGGGAGGTGCAGGGGACGTGGCTGTAGGGATGCCACGCACTGCGACCGTGCCCCCCAGGGCCGAGGTTGTGTGTGCGGTAGTGTGTGTTGTGGCAGCAAGTGCTCACCACATTGGCCAGCTGGGGCTGCTGCAGCTGTGTTCCTCGCAGGGGGGCCGAAGGATGGATGGTGGGTCGCACCCTTATGGACACTCATGGGCCATGTTGGCGTCTTGACTGCTCACCTTGTCCCGGTGACCCTTGCACGGTAGAGGTGCAGAGCTGTCGTGGCCACAGGTAGTTGTGTAGTGATGATCACCGTTGGATGCGGATCCACATACCTGCCAGTGTAGTGGGGACAAAAGAGAAATTTGGAAGTATTTGGTAGGCCCAATGTGAAATTTTGGGAATTGTATGGTGGATGACGCTCTTGGACCTGACCAACCTGCAACTACCTGCACTTGAGGTGAGTGTTTTGAGGAGTACTGTCCCAGGCTTCAGGATTTGCTTTGGGAAATTGGGGACATGTAATTTGGAGTTGGGAGGCGGGTGTGAGTGATGACATGGCCGGTGAGGGGATGGAATGGGAGCCACAGTGTCTTGTGGGTGGCGTATGTTTTTGTATTGTGGTTAGGTGTTTTGATGTGGTCGTGAGAGTGGAACCTGGAGAGTGTGTGATGATTATTGGAGATAATGAGGGATGATAATTGTGCTTTTGGAAATGTGCTAATGGAAATGTGTAAGGATTCAATGATTCGAACTGTGAAGGGGGATTTCACATGTGGCAGGCCATGGCAAGCCTTGTAACACCTTTTACACCATCTATGGAATTGTACTGAATTGTGCTGAGTTGTGTGGAGAATTGAATGGCAGCGGGGGAGGAAGTGTGTTTTGGGGTCTTGTGGGTGGGGAAGGTGTGTGTGTCCGCAGGTACAGAGCAAGCTCTGAGGAGCGATGCCTGCGGGCCCCCCTCTGCGGCAATTACCCCTGGCAG
>NC_136265.1:176171233-176358883 GCF_964187855.1 Myxine glutinosa
AATTCTTCATTGTACCAGAGGGTGCTTGAGGATAATGTGAGGCCATCTGTCAGAAAGTTGAAGCTCAACCGAAGGTGGACCTTGCAACATGACAATGACCCTAAACATACCAGTAAATCCACCAAGGAATGGCTGAAAAGAAAGAAATGGAGGGTTCTGGAATGGCCAAGTCAAAGCCCGGATCTAAATCCCATCGAGATGTTGTGGGGGGATTTGAAACGGGCTGTGCATGCAAGAAACCCCTCAAACATCGCACAGCTGAAAGAATTCTGCATGGAGGAGTGGGCAAAACTTTCTCCCAGTCGATGTGAGAGACTGGTAGACAGTTATAAGAAATGCCTACTGTCTAACCAATAGAGAAAGAAAATGGCAGGTTGGAAATGAATGATCTTGCTAAACGAATGGTACGTATTTACAAGCAATGCAGTGTCATACAAGGAAGTCTTGCCCTTTAGACAATCCTTGTCACTAAACTACAGACAAACTATGCCGGGAAGTTAGACAACTAAGGGTGGTAGACAGAGAAACGAAGGCAGTGCTTGTTGGTGACCCCTCGCTCACCCGCCGCAAGCCTATGGGCTTGCGAGGTCTCAACGTGAAAAGGGGAGAGGAAGCGAATGTTCAAATCTTGCTCGGCAAGCGCAACACATTTCCCTGTCCACCAATACGAGGGGAGATGCAATCTAAATTAAAAAAAAAAATGCTATGGATATATCAACTCCAGACTTTATGTTTAATGTAATGTGAAGTTGTGCTGATTACAAAGAAAATGCATGTAATCCCGAATACAAAGTTTCGTTTCAATGACCATGTTCAGTGAAGTATGCCGAAACATTTATTTGGGTACGTAGCCATAAACTGGATGACCTTCCAGCAATTGCCCGTAACTGGTAGTTTTTTATTTATTTATTTTTTCTGATCATGTTCATTACTTATCATTTGCAGAATGAATTTGTCAGCAAATGACTTGATGGAGACGGAATGAAGTGCTTGTGCAAAATGAGAAGAACCTTCTGTAAATGATATTTTGCTTAAATCCATTTGCTTTCAGATTGTATGCCTGGTTTTATTTCTGGTTGAGCCAATGTTTAAACGGATGTGACAGATTTCTGCCCACCTGTGGGTTTCCACCTCTGCCCCCCTCCAAACCGACCGACTATTTGACGTCATAAACGGTGGCAACATGGGGATATTTAAGTGTTTTGATTTCATGTGAATGCACAAACAATTTCTGAACTTGTTACATTTGGGTAAAAAAAAAAAAAATTACTTTCTTTTCTCCCCACTACCTTGTGAGACAATGTGACACAGACAACCCGACTTGTACCTTCCAAAGCACAGCACACAACATTTGAGGCACGATTCGTGATTCATTTGGCCTTTTCGCAAACGTTACGTCACAAGGATTTGGGCACATGAAATACACAGTAAAGTCACAAATACCATTTGTATGGAATTCTTTTGTACATAAACATTCGTAATAAAGTTGTTTTGATAAACTACTTTGGTCGAGTGAAGCATTTCAGATGTCTTTGGCTGTCCTCTGTCTGCACGCTCGAACAGCATCGATGACGTCATTCAGAATGGAGTTGCGGTTTTCTTTCGTGATCTGTCGACAGTGAGCAACACTGCACTTGTGACGTGTTCATTATGACTGATTTGTTCAAGTTATTTCTTCTACCTGCATTTTGTGAAAAATCTGATATTCTTAGAGCATGATGCTCGGAAAATTGGCATTCTGTTTTAGCTGATGCAAGGATAGTGTGGGAACTAGCTTTGCCCCCTTTACCACATGACAAGGACGATTTAAGTTTCACAATTATATAATTTCAGCCGAAGTTCTGAAATTTAAGTGTAACTTACCGTAAATACTTTAACGTCTTGCCGGTTCCGGACCTTTTCTACAAATTCCGGAGATCTGCTGCGTGGGGCGGGTAGCGTTCCCAACACTGTAGTTCCTGGTCGGTCCAGTAACTGGCCCACGGCACTTCGGAAGGCCTGGCTGAACAGTTCCATCTTTCCAATCTCATCCACTACATACGTGTCGTTGCTGGAAACCTGTTGCCAACACAGTTTGATGCATTTAATGAATCCAAACAAAGGATGCACGAGTCAACTTTTGCTCAACAATAATGCTTTGTACTTGATCTTAAAAGCAATAGGAAATATGCTAGAGATGAAGTTTGCATCTTGAGTCGAATATAAACTTGAAAGGAACTGCAGTGGGATGTGAATGCATGTGCAACATAAATAGCCATTCGAAGAAAGCTGAAAAATGCACTTGTGAATTTGGAGCACAATAAGAAAGTAGAATGGCACTTGGTAGAGCGCAAACCTCCACCAGGTTGAACAGTTTGTTTTGTATCCACTGATCGGCCAGATCTGGATTCGGACCTGAACCAAAATCTAATTGGCTTGTTCTTGTCACCAAACCAACTCGTCAACGAAGTTTCGTCAAAACTCGTCCTTAACTTTTTAAAATATCATGTTTTATATCGTTTTTGGCCTGATCTCAATGATGAAGAATCCAATAAAAAAAAAAAATTCTCGTATCCGATTCCATATTCAGATCTTCACCAAAATCAAATCCATTCGTCCTTGTCACACACACAACCTGTCCACCAAGTTTCGTCCAAATACGTCCACAACTTTTTGAGATATCTTCCTATGTATCTCCAAATGGTGAAAAATCACTTTAAAAATTATAGGATCCGGATCTTGACCAAAATCTAATCATTTCGTCCTTGTCACACGCTACATCTCTGCCAAATTTCGTCCGAATCCCTCCACAACATTTTGAGATATGTTGTTCACAGACAGACAGGGGTGAAAACATAACCTCCATCTTTGGTTGTGCAGGTAAAAAATGCAGCTTGTGCCAATGAACGTATTCATCACCAACAACAACACAACATGCATTTTAAAGGCCATTTTCCCTACAAGAGCGGGGGTTAGCCTTGCGGTCCCCATGACAATCTTCTCCATTTTGCCCTATTTTCTGCATCTCTCCTTGTTAACCCCCTTGCCCGCATTTCTTCTTCCACCATCTTTAGCCAAGTCTTTCTCGGTCTTCCCCGTCCTCTACTTCCTTCTACATTCATTTACATCACTTCTCAACCAGTCACTTTCATCCTTACTCAACACATGACCAAACCATCTCAACCTGTTTCTCTTCACAACATCAATCACAGGCTCTATTCCCATCATCTTTTGCAATTCATCATTTGTCTTCCTCTCTCTCAACGATATTCCACACATCCGTCGAACCATTCGCATTTCCACCCTTTCCAACCTTCGTTGCTGCTCTACGTTCATTACCCATGTCTCACTCCCATAAATCATAACACTTCTCACACATGCAGCATACACCTTTCCCTTCAGCCCCTATTCATCACCAACAGCAACAAAAAATATCACCACATGCATGGGGTACAAGCTTTTCCCCTCGAACATGTAGGTTGTGGCTCCAGGAAAACTGAATACAGATTGGCCGAA
Source organism: Myxine glutinosa (assembly GCF_964187855.1). NCBI lineage: Eukaryota > Metazoa > Chordata > Myxini > Myxiniformes > Myxinidae > Myxine > Myxine glutinosa. Next base: position 176,174,729 of record NC_136265.1, read on the forward strand.
TTGAAACCATATACCTAAAAATATTACTTCCTGCACTTTTGTCTGTTTCCTCTCAAATGAATTGCTGGCAGCAACAGTAAACCTTTCCACACAAATGAATGAAGTTGTAATCACTGGAATTATGGTAATCCTACTATTCATTTGCAGATGGTCGCTGGCTTTAACACCAATACAAATTTTCGTTTGAATCCTCGGCATCAAAAAGCTGGAGCACCTCGCTTCCATTAGAGCATTTAAATTGCATCAGATGTGGCAATAAATGTGAGTTGTTGCTCCCAGCTTTCAGGCTCGATGACTGACCGAAGACGCCATTTGCATTTTTGCGGCCTTCATCCCTACCCTGTTTAGAGTCCCATGTGGGCACAGGCAACTTGATAGACAGTGCAACACAAAAAGTGTGATGGAGCCACAATGAGACAACTTGTCACACAAAGCATCCTCCCTCTAACTACTGCTGAAAATTTGTCTAACAGTTTGGGAGGATGATGGAGTATAAAGAGAAGTAAAATTACCTTCACCCTCGAACAGATTTAATAAGAGGGGAGGGAGGTAAGGGTTTTTTTTTTTTTCCATGGCTGGCAAGCAGGTGCAACAGGTGGGAAATTGGATCCATTGTTGGTGTGCTTTCCCATGGGGGTATATTTCAGCGTTGCTTGCGGATGGATGCCTTTGCTTTTCGACAGTGAACTGCAAGGTCACCAAAGCAACAGACTTGTGCAGCATGGTGGGGGCAGTTGCCTTGCTCTCCCTTACCTTTCTGGTGTCCAACCCGTTCTCTTCAACAAAAATTGTGCCTGTCGCACCAACTCCGCTCAGCCAACTTTGCATGCACCTGCAGCGTGCCTTTTGAACACTAGAAACAGGTGTAATCCAGCTCACTCGGTACAGGTTGTTGCTCTGACCTTTGCACACACACTTCTAAGCTGTCTAGCCTGGGTTTGATTCCCGACCCAGCTATAACCTGTCACCTGTGTCTCACAGGCAGGGTTTCACATGTCGGTACACACACAACAATGTGTACCAACATGAAATACGCCAGGTGTCCTTCGCGAAGAGTAGACAAGCTATCGCCTGCAGTTTGAACAAATTACAAATTCAGGCCCTGACCGACAGGGGGCATAGGCATCAGCGGCACGGCCGAACCCCCACCCAAGGATGCTACATATGAAAGCAATGAGAAAACAAAGCATCATCCAAATACCAAGGGCAATAAATCTGTCAAATAATTCCAAGGAATCCCTGCACCAAACATGGCTAATCCTAAAAACATATCTCCCCCAGAAGCAAAATGGAAGCTGTAAACCAGCTCATATTTTCAATCTGGCCTCCAAAGCCAGTTGCCGACTGGGCATCCTCCGTCGTGCGAAGTCCTTCCTTGGCACACCTGAGCTCCTCACCACATACAAGGCTTTCATCCGCAGCTCAATGGAATACTGTTCCCCCCTCTGGGCCGGTGCTCCTGCCTCACACCTAGCTCGGCTTCACGCTGTTGAAACCAAAGCTTTCAGAATACCATTTCACCGATGACATCATCGTTATCACCCTATATACTCCATGGGGAGTTGATGGTATACACTAAGTTTCAATTTTTTTTCATTCAGCGGTTTCGGTTAAAATGTCCAATTTTTTTTCCTCTATCCAATATGGCTGCCATACCATATAACCTATGACGTCAGAGTTAGCAATAAAATATTCTCCAGGGGGAGTCCCTCCGGCAAAGCGGTTGCAGAGAAAAACATTTTAAAAGCGAAAGCACGCACATGCACACGCACATGATTAAGCTCGGGTTATTTAGACTTTAGTAAACCTCCTCGTTCGTCCTTTAGTAAATTGGACATGGGCATTGAGGAAGTTAGGAGTGGAAGAATGGTTGATCAGAGTAATGATGGCAATGTACAAAAGAGCACGCACAGCTGTAAGGACGAAGGACGGGAACAGTGGTGAGTTTGAGGTGAAGGTGGGAGTGCATCAGGGGTCGGTACTAAGTCCACTACTATTTGTAGCTGTGATGGAGGTGCTGGCTCAGACCGTAAAGGAGGGTTTACCGTGGGAGTTGTTGTATGCAGATGATCTGGTGTTGATTGCGGAAAGTATGGATGGACTGAAGGAAAAGATGAACAAGTGGAAGGAATGTATGGAGACAAAAGGTCTGAAGGTGAATATCGGAAAGACAAAGGTGATGGCAAGTGGTAAAGCATGTGGTGAGGTGGAAAGAACTGGGAAGTGGCCGTGTGCTGTGTGCAGGAAGGGTGTCGGAGTGAACTCCATTCAATGTACAATGTGTGCTGAGTGGGTTCATCAAAAATGTAGTGGTCTGAGAGGGTCATTAACCAGTGTGGCAGCTACATTCAAATGTAAGGTGTGCACAGAGGGAGCTGCAGATGGAGGAAATGTTGAGTTGGATCTTGGAGACGGCGTGAAGCTGGAAGGTGTGAAAACATTTTGCTACCTCGGAGACATGCTGAATGGAGAAGGTGGATCAGACTCGGCAACGGTTGCTCGAGTGAGATGTGCATGGAAGAAGTTTCGGGAACTGAGTGGCGTGCTGATGAGGAGGAGAGTGTCGCTGAAGCTGAAGGGAAAGGTGTATGCTGCATGTGTGAGAAGTGTTATGATTTATGGGAGCGAGACATGGGTAATGAACGTAGAGCAGCAACGAAGGCTGGAAAGGGTGGAAATGCGAATGGTTCGATGGATGTGCGGAGTATCGTTGAGAGAGAGGAAGACAAATGATGAATTGCGAAAGATGATGGGAATATTGCCTGTGATTGATGCTGTGAAGAAGAACAGGTTGAGATGGTTTGGTCATGTATTGAGGAAGGATGAAAGTGACTGGTTGAGAAGAGTGATGGAAGTTAATGTAGAAGGAAGTAGAGGACGGGGAAGACCGAGAAAGACTTGGCTAAAGATGGTGGAAGAAGAAATGCGGGCAAGGGGGTTAACAAGGAGAGATGCAGAAAATAGGGCAAAATGGAGAAGATTGTCATGGGGACCGCAAGGCTAACCCCCGCTCTAGCAGGGAACATGGCCTTAAAATGCATGTTGTGTTGTTGTAGTAAACCATCAAGAAAAGTACCTTTCTTGACAAACATCAGATATAGTACAGCGGATAACAACAACAATTGTGCATTTTATGAGAAAAGCATGAAATTTCTAACATAGTTAGTGCATACCATAAGGTTTATTTTCAGATGTGGAGGGAAGTCAGATTTGACCTCTGAGGACCGTGAGGTCAAATCCAAAATGGCCGCAAGTCCACCGAGTCTAATGTTCAAACGCGCTTAATTTTGGAACCAAATAGTGTAGAAAAACATTATAGGTGTCATTTCCAACTAAATTGAGGATGCTCCTGATGAGCTGTGGGTTGCCTTTGGTGTCGGTACAAACTTTCGGTACATAGTTGTTCACGAAATGGTTGCCACATTGAATCCAACACAGTGTCTGACTCTCCCAATCTTTCACGCTTTCACCGGGTGTGATACTGTATCTGCATTCGCTGGCAGAGGAAAGAAGACTGCCTGGGAAACTTGGAAGTCTTTCTTAGAGGTGAATGATGCTTTCAATGAACTCCTAGGCATGCCAAGTGAGGTCAGTGAAGGCTCAGTTACTGCTGGAGCGATTTGTGGTGCTGATGTACGACCGAACCAGTGAGAGCACGGAAGTGAATGATGCCAGGAAACAGCTCTTCACACAGAAGTGTAGAACTCTAGAGAACATTCCTCCAACCCAGGCAGCACTGAAGCAGCACATCAAGCACACTTGCTACCAGGCCAACTGTTGGAACCAGGCATTGGTCATGGATCCAGAGATGCTAGACCCATCTGACTGGGGCTGGACAAAGGAGACAACTGGGTGGCAGCCTCTTTGGAGCACTCTCCCTGAAGCATCAAAATCGTGCCATGAATTGATCGACTGTGGCTGCAAGAAAGGGTGCACTGGATGCTGCAAGTGTGCCAAAGCTGCACTCAAGTGCACTGCACTGTGCTTCTGTTCTGGAGACTGTTAGATTTTGATCATTACCAATTTTCATCATTGCACTTGATTTAATGTAAGCTTTTGTGGACATACTTGGTTAACTAGTTATTTTTTCAGAGGTTATTGCATCATTCCTTGCAGTGTAAACACTTTTTTTCATCATTTCTGGTCTTTGGGTGTTCTCTACCTATCCCTCCCTGTACCTGAAAAAAATAAAGTTTTAAAAGTTCAAATGAACTTTTTCCAATAGCAGATCCAACTGCAGTATCATAAAAATAGATATTGTTACGGAACCGGAGTACGGCACTCCCCTTATGGGGGGGGGGGGGGGGGGGAGGGGGTTAATCCCCCCTTCTATTCTCACTGGCCGTCTCCGCTCCTGACGCTACCCAGCTACCTCCGGAAAGGCAGGTGCGCAGCCCCATTCGTACCACGGACAGATGTTAATTGCCGAGCGGTTTTAGCAACCGCGGCACGAACTATTAACAAGGACTAGACCCGATCCTTGAACGTTGGCCAAATCGTGCCACAGGTTTTCAATGAAGGAAATCACTAAGACGACGGATGTGAAGAAGAGGAAGACAGCAGTAGGAAATACGAATACGATTTATTTGCTATTATTTACAACCAAAAGAAACCAAGGAGGACGAAAGATAATAAAATAAAATACAGAAGAGGAAGAGGACACAGTGCAAATTAGCTTACCTACAACAGTCTTACTTAACCCCAAGGACAAGACACACAGAACAAACTCATGTACACAGAAGGATGGAATGGAGGCAGGAACGAAGGACTGGAAGGAGAGAGGAAGGTTCAGCTGGAGCAGATGGTTCGGGCTTGATCCCGCACGGGACGTCGGGCTGGACCTCGACGGCCACCGATGCCACCGATCCTGGTTCCCGCGTGGTAACGGGTCGAAGCTGCCTGGTGGAGCCAACGCTGCCTGGTGGAGTCAAAGCTGCGTGGTACTGCTCGTGGGGCTCCGTCACTTCCCTCGCTCTGGACTCATCTGCCGCATCTCTCTCTCCGCCCCCCTCAAAGGCTTCCGCGCGCGCTTTTATAGCGCGCCTCCAGATCAACCCGCGCCATGCCCGAGCTGGTCTCTCACCAGTCCTGATTGGCGGGTCGGGGCTCGCTGGCTCCACCTTGTGATGACGATCGGCGGCCAACGCCCTGGATTCGGCGGCTCCTCCCCCTTCTTCTCCGATCTGACCGCGTGTTCAATGGAGTTTTGCGGCGAAAACCACAAAGCAGCAGCGACAAATGCAGAAAACCGCCCAATGCAGTTGGCAATTGATGACAAAAGGGGAATGCAAACGGAATCTACCTTATTTGAATTTGGTGCAATGGAGTGTCAATTAATGGAAGACAAAGCCTTAATCTAATACACATAATAAGGAGATAACTACTGAACAAGGAGATCTATGATTTGCTACGTGATTGTATATGGAATAACTAAGGGGACGACCTTTGACCTTTATACACCAAATGGAGGAAGGAGGGTGATATTGACAACAATTCATTACACTACAATTAAAAAACACAGCAATTCTCAAATCCACAACAATATTTAACGTAATTTGACCTTGACCTAAATGCATGTCCTTGAGTTCTGGCGATCTCAAAAGTATCACCAAATGAATGGGCATCCCCAATTTAGTTGGAAATGACACCTATAATGTTTTTCTACACTGTTTGGTTCCAAAATTAAGCGCGTTTGAACATTAGACCCGGTGGACTGGCGGCCATTTTGGATTTGACCCCTCTCGGTTCTCAGAGGTCAAATCTGACTTCCCTCCACATCTGAAAATAAACCTTATGGTATATACTGTTGCGGATATGAGGACTGTATTTTTTTGATTGTGTGTATTATTATTAGTGTTTATTCTGCGCCTCCTGCCTCCGGAGCTGTGTAAAGGTCAAAGGGCGTCCCATAATTAGTCCATAAAGCATCCACACCACAGCCAATCATAGAATACCCCTGTTCAATAGTTATATCTTATTATGTGTTTTAGGGTAAGGCTGTGTCTCCCATTAATTGAAATACTCCATTGAAAGAGATAGATTCCCTTCATTCCCATTCCCAACAAAACTTCCATTCCCCCTTTTCGTCAATTGCCATTCGCATTGCCAACCAACAATTGCCGCCATTGGCCACGAGGCAGGGTTGGGGAAGAAAGGCGGGTCCCCACCTCGTCATAGAGGGGAGGAGTGAGTCAGCCCCACTCAACCAACCACGAACAAGGGGTTGGACTTGGAGAGGGTGTGGAGAGAAACATCGAGGAGGTTCGCGAAGGTTGAGGGGCGGGGCCTATATAACCCACGGCAGGGCGTTTCCCGAAGAGATGAGCTTTTACAGAGAGACGAGAGGAAGTCCAAGCGGTTGAGTCCAAGAGAGGCGCTTTGAGTTGAGTCCGAGAGAAGTCCAGAGTTGAGCTGCAGCTCGAGCCACCGAAACTGCATTTACTGCAGCTCGAGCGACCGAAACTGCATTTACTGCAGCTCGAGCCACCGAAACTGCAGCCACAGCAGCGTGAGGCCTGGACGGCAGTTTGGAGCAGGGCCGCGAAGGAGTGGCGGCTGCCCAACGAGTCGATCGGTTGCAGGACCAGTTGGACCTCCCTATCCCGCCAGCCATCCATCTCCCACCAGTCCTATCATCATTCCCCGCGTGAGTCTGTCCTTGTTTGTTCTGTCCCAGGGTTAATTAAGACTGTAGGTAAGCTAGCGTTGCACTGTGTATCTAATATCTTCTGTAAATAAACGTGACTGCTTTCTTCTTGATTATATGTGTAAATAATAAATCCAATTACTCTTCTGTACGTCTTCTTCCTCTTTGTATTCGGTCGCTTTAGAGTTTTCCATATTGAGCAGCCGCGGTGCGATACGGCCAACGTTTGGGTGGAATCGGGTTCTAGTCAGGGAATAACTGTTCGGTCGCGGTAATACCACCGCTCGGTAAAATAACATCCTTTAACCGCGTCCGTAACAATACTAACTATGCTAGAAATTTCATGCTTTTCTCAAAAAATGCACAATTTGTTAAAATATGAGAGCTTATCCGCTGTACTAATAGTCAGATAGTTTAGTCACACAAGGGTTGCAAATATCACCGAAATGGGAAGGCAGTATCAGAGGCACTTCCTGGCTTGCACACATTTACAGGGTGGGTGATTCAATTAGTGTTTTTGTTGGTTGGGGTAAGTTGGCATCCAATTTGATCATATCAGACATGACATCAGTAAAAGCTATAGTTGCACTAGCTAGACCAACCGTTTGACGTGACAGAGGAACTTATTCAATCATGCCAAGCATTTGTATATTCTCTGGATGACAAACCAGTGCCAACTTGCTTCGTTTTTTTGTGTACAAAGTCGAGGCTCATGGAAGAGCTAGAACACGGCGGAAAGCGGAAAAATACCAAATAGCAGGGTAGAGGGACACAACAGAGGGACACTGAGGATGAATGGGCGAAGGGAAGAATGAGAGAGAAAGTGGAGGGGGAGAAGACCCAGGAGGTGAACAAGCTGGATACAACATCAAACAGTAAGAAGGGTGATGAAAGAATAGGAAGGGAGCCCCAGGGAGGAAAAAGCAATGGAACAAAACATAAAAAGGTGGGTGTAGCCATGTAGGGAGAGGATGGGAGAAAAATATTCAACAAGGAGAGAGTGGGATTAGGGAGGGTCAATGAGGGTAAGAAAAGATAATGAGTATGGATGAGGGATGACATGAGGTGAACAGTCATCATGAAGCCCTGGTGAGAAGAATGTAATTGAGTAGAATGAGGAAGTTTGTGCCGCAGGTGAAGGAAAAAAGGAACAAATGAGTGGAGGTGAGCAGTGAGCTTGGATCTTGGGAGTTTCACCAGAAGCGGTTACTGGCAGGATGCATGTGCCCTGTAGAAACCTGGGGGTTTGGTGAGGGGGGAGACAAAGCAAGGAAAGGGGAGAGGATGCAACCCCAAAAGGGAGATGGCAGAAGACAAAGGCCACCAACCTGACATGGGCGGAACAGGCCCATAGATTCAGGAGGTTGGACCATGACATCTCCACATCATCACTGCCCTCCTTATACCCTCAGGCCCCACGACTCCCCCTGCTCCCACACTCCGGAAACCTTGGTAATGGCATCCAACTCCTCATCAGCATGTGAGGTGATAAGATCCTCTCACTCCTCAGGCTCCATGTCGTTAACGCCTTCCCCTCCCACCTTCCGTGTCAACCCGGCAATTTCATTCCTCTCCGCCGTGTTGTTGGGAAAGCCTGTAAAGTTTTTCACTGCCTGAGGCCACAGGTTTTGCCAGCAGGCATTGATGGTGGAGGCTCTCACCTCGTCCAGCGACTGCTTGATGGTGCTGATGCAGAGGACTATGTTGAACTCTCTTTCATGATTTTGTCAAAACGTGGAACTTTCTTGCTGACTGCGATCCGCAGGTCTGCCTGTGGATTCAGGCGATTCCTAGATTTTGTCTTGATTGACAAAAGAAAACTGAATCCAGATTCACACAAGTATGTCGTTGCAAATGGAATGAGGACACGGAGTGCTTTTCCACCAAGTCTTGGGAACATATCCAGTGCTGCACACCAAAACTCCTCCAAAGTCTTGCTTTCAAATTGCATTTCAAGATCTCGATTTGTCCGCAAATCAATAAGATCTTCCTTCAGTTCTTCATCATTTGACATTTTCTCCATATTGTAGGAATATGGATTCATGATCCATTCTTCTGAAATCTTCAGGTCTCCAGCAGCAAAATATCCATCAAACGATTCTGACAGCATTTACAAATGAGCCACAATTTCTTCACGCACAGTAGGAGTTATGGATCCAGCATCATCAACCATCTGTTCAAGTGAAGGAAAATTTGAGATTGCCTCTTTCCATACTTTGACGCCAAAGACGTAACTTTTCTTTGAAGGCATTCAACTTTTCACAAGCCTTCAATATGTTTATCCCTTTTCCTTGAAGAGAAACACTCAGGTCATTCATACGAGTGAAAATGTCAGCTAAGTGAGCCAGCATTTGGGCGAATTGCTGCGATTCCAATGCCCCAAACAGATCACATTCACGCTCTTCCAGAAAAACTTTGATTTCTTCCCGCAGATCAAAGAAGCGGGTTAAAGCTTGTCCTCGTGACAACCAACGGACTTCTGTGTGGAAAAGCAAAACTGAATGCTCACTTCCCAGACCTTCACAAAATGATTTGAAGATGCCATGGTTCAAAGCTCGCCCCCTGATCCAGTTGATGATCTTTACACAAGTATCAAGGACTTTCTTCAAATTTGGAGGCAATGTTTTTGATGCCAATGCATGCCAATGAAGAAAACAATGGGTAACTTGCAAGTCTGGAATCTCCTTTTTCATCAATGCAGAAAAGCCAGATTTATTTCCAAGCATTGCAGGTGCCCCGTCAGTGCACACAGAACCAATGACTTTGATATCTAAATCATGTTTTGCAAAGAAGTCTTTCACCAGTTGCATCACATCCTTTGCAGTTGTGCTTGTTTTCAAATCTTCACAAAACAGGAAATCTTCCTTCACAGCACCATCATTGACATACTTCACTAATGTGATGAGTTGACAACAACTGGAGACATCAGTTGACTCATCCAACTGAATGGAGATTTTAAGAGGACTAGCTGATATCCGAGATGACTTGGTCCAAAATATCTTCACTCAAATCACTGATTTGGTTGTCAATGACATTATTTGATAGGGGCACCTGTTCAAATTTTTTTTCTTGCTTCTTTGCCCAGGATAGTCGTTGCCATTTCCCGTGCACATGGCTTGATGAGATCTTCTGCAATTGTACGGGGCTTCTTGGATTTGGCTAATGCATATGCCACTTGGTATGAAGCAAGAAGTAGTGGTTTTTCAACAAAAATGCAACCCAACTTTGGAAGAGTTCCTACAGAATCAAAACGAGCTCTTTTGATTTTCAATGACCCAACATCATGTCCTTCAACATCAGCTCCGCCATGCTTGTTCTTGAAGTGCTCTTGAAGCTTGGATGGTTTCAGATTTGAGTTGGAAAACACAACGCTACAAAGAGTGCACTGGAGTTTTTGCAAGCCATCATTTCCCGTTATGCAAGTGAAACCAAAGCGCACATAGTCATCATTCCATTTCCTTCTTTCTGACATGATGAAGGGTTAATCTGCAAAACAGAAAGATAAAAATATGAGCTAATATGAGAAAAAATATAAAAATATGTAAAAAGTATACAATGGTGTATACAGGTTACAACAAGTTGCTACACGATAAGAGTTTGTGCTGAAAATGCTACAAAATGAATAAAGTATACGGAGTGGAACATGTTTGACTATTGGTTTGACACGTTGTTGGCAGTGGCGTGCGGTGATTTTTCGTCATGGGGAAGCAATTTAAGCTAAACATAAAAAATTATATAAATACACTAGACGACCCGTGAACCCGTTGGGTTCCTGTTGTGACAGCGGTTGATGAAAAAAAAATACACACAATTTTAATATTATTGTTTAAAGGTTGAGGACCTGCAATACCCTCTCCCACCTGGAGATGGCAGTACACATTTACATGAATAATTTTTTTTTTGTGCACCACCCCCTTCTTCCACCCTCACACCCTTCCTCCACCTCTCCTCCAAAGACCACTAGTCTAGTAGGAAGACTAGGTCCCCCTGCACCCCCCGGAGATATACTTCTAATCAGTGTTTCTAGATTGGAAACAATGTGTAGAAAATGACTAGCTATGGCCCCAAGCTGAAAAAATGTCCCACATACCATTTTTATGCAAATTACTGCTGCAAATTTTATGCAAAATTATGCAAATTTTATGCAAATTTTTGATGAGGAGTAGAGTTGAGGGGTCTTTGAGGGCTTCATCGAGGTGCTCTCGGTTGCAAGACTGGGTCATTCTGAGAAGCACAGCAGGGTCAGAGATCATGATGTTCTCCTCCTCAGTGAATCTCTCCATCAACAGCCTCTCCATTGCCTCACACACTGTTTTGAGGCAAAAGAGGGACTTTGCGTAGGCCTTTCCACTGAGAACACCTTTGAGAGATCCACTTGTTACTAGTTGTGCCTCAAAGAGAATCTCTGCATATCCAGAACCACGCATCTTGTGTCCAGTGAGCATCCCGATGTAGTTCATGGATGTGTGGAAGGGTCCAATCGTTACTACATGACTAGCAAATTCATTTGGCCAGCGCCAGATGATGGGAAGGGCTTTCATGCAGACACCCAGATCAAATGTATTCAGGACCCATCTCTGACCCACCTCAGCAGTTGCTGCCTCGGAACGCTTCAGTAGCTCACGAACAACTGCGTTGTCTGTGATCGGTCTGTGCCTGGTGCCTGCATGGCATGGCAATGGCCTGCAGCCTGTGCCTGGGCTAGGGGGTTTCACCTCTGCAACTGGTTCTCCCCCACCCAGCAAATCAACAGTCGACTACTGCACGCCTATCCACCAACCGATCACAGACAACGCAGTTGTTCGTGAGCTACTGAAGCGTTCCGAGGCAGCAACTGCTGAGGTGGGTCAGAGATGGGTCCTGAATACATTTGATCTGGGTGTCTGCATGAAAGCCCTTCCCATCATCTGGCGCTGGCCAAATGAATTTGCTAGTCATGTAGTAACGATTGGACCCTTCCACACATCCATGAACTACATCGGGATGCTCACTGGACACAAGATGCGTGGTTCTGGATATGCAGAGATTCTCTTTGAGGCACAACTAGTAACAAGTGGATCTCTCAAAGGTGTTCTCAGTGGAAAGGCCTACGCAAAGTCCCTCTTTTGCCTCAAAACAGTGTGTGAGGCAATGGAGAGGCTGTTGATGGAGAGATTCACTGAGGAGGAGAACATCATGATCTCTGACCCTGCTGTGCTTCTCAGAATGACCCAGTCTTGCAACCGAGAGCACCTCGATGAAGCCCTCAAAGACCCCTCAACTCTACTCCTCATCAAAAATTTGCATAAAATTTGCATAATTTTGCATAAAATTTGCAGCAGTAATTTGCATAAAAATGGTATGTGGGACATTTTTTCAGCTTGGGGCCATAGCTAGTCATTTTCTACACATTTTTTCCAATCTAGAAACACTGATTAGAAGTATATCTCCGGGGGGTGCAGGGGGACCTAGTCTTCCTACTAGACTACACTGACAAATATAAAGACGCCGATATGCACTAATTGGGGTCATGTTAATCCTATGTTGCAATTCTGGATGTAATCGGCCCAGAACTGTAGGAGTATCACGACACACACGCACGACACACACGCACGACACACACGCACGACACACACGCACGACACACACGCAAGACACACACGCACGCACGACACACACGCACGACACACACGCACGACACACACGCACGACACACACGCACGACACACACGCACGACGCACACGCACGACGCACACGCACACGCACCACGCACACGCACCACGCACACGCACCATGCACACGCACCACGCACACGCACCACGCACACGCACCACGCACACACACCACGCACACGCACCACGCACACACACACACACACAAATTACACACGAATTACAGTAAGTATTATGAAACAATATCACAAATGTAAAATGTTTGTGCTTACATTTGTTAATATGGGGATGACAAGTTGTTCAAACGAATTGACATCGACAATGTACTGACCCACTCGACAATCCCCGTGGCCAGCCGATATGCCACTGCAGAAACAGAAACAGAACACCTCAAACACTTATTACGACCGTATTACCCCTCAAGCCTCGTTCATTTCATTCATTATGGAACAAGGGGGGAAAAAGCTGTTTTTCATTTGCTGTACCTGACACGAGCAAGAGGACCTCGGCTCCCTGCCAACGTGACCACATCAAATCCCGTCCTACGCCCCGCCTGCCGCACTTCCTGAGTGTAGAATCCCACAGCGGGGCAGTCAGAGGTTTGAAGAACTTCACACACCTTCTGGATCAGTGTACTCTTTCCCACACCTGTCAGGGCACACTTGCACTCCTTATGGAAGTCATTCATCAAACGGGTTTGGCTCGCATTCAAGAACACTGGGCCGTGCTGAAATTCTAATTGTACATAATTTATCGACGTACTCACATTCTAATTGTATATAATTTATCGATGTACTCACATTCCAATTGTACATAATTTATCGACGTACTCACATTCTAATTGTATATCATTTATAGACGTACTCACCTTCTAAATGTAGACGTGATTTGGTGAACCGGTACATAATTTATAGTTTCACGATTCGTTGTGAAACGATACATAGCAGGATGTATCACACACATATTTATAGACGTACTCACCTTCTAATTGTACATAATTTATAGACGTACTCGACTTCTAATTGTACATAATTAAAAGACGTACTCACCTTCTGGATGTCAGGATGGGAAGGGGTTTCAGACCTGGTCACTCTACTCTGGACATGCTGCTTCTGCTTTCTCAACAATGGATGGAGGTCCTCAACGCCAAACAGGAAATTAGAGCCGTCACCCTTGACATTTCACGTGCCTTCGATACGGTCTGGCACCATGCCCTGCTCACCAAACTCTCCTCCTTTGGTATCCATGGAAATCTCCACGCATGGCTGGCGGACTTCCTCTCTGGTCGTAGTCAACGTGTGGCCCTGAATGGGTTTCTCTCATCTCCTCTTCCTGTTCAGGCTGGAGTTCCCCAAGGTAGTGTTCTGGGCCCTGTGCTTTTTCTGGTCTTCATCAATGATCTCTCTGACTCTCTTGAAAATCCTCTCTATCTCTTTGCTGACGACTCTACTCTCTGTCGCTCCATTCCTCATCCCTCAGATCGGCAGTCTGCAGCCTCCTCACTCTCTGCAGACCTGGACAAAATCAGACTGGGCAAACAAATGGAACATGTCTTTCAATCCTGATAAATCTCACACTCTTACGATGTCTCTCCGAAAAGACTGACTGGAAAACCCTCCCATCCACTTTCTGAATAATCCTCTCCAAGAAGTTCTGTCACTCAAGCTTTTGGGTCTCACTATTTGCCATGATCTTTCCTGGGAAAACCACATTTCAAATCTGGCCTCCAAAGCCAGTCGCCGACTGGGCATCCTCCGTCGTGCGAAGTCCTTCCTTGGCACACCTGAACTCCTCACCACATACAAGGCTTTCATCCACAGCTCTATGGAATACTGCTCTCCCCTCTGGTCTGGTGCTCGTGCCTCACACCTAGCCCGTCTTCACGCTATTGAAACCAAAGCGTTCAGAATCATTGGAATCTCCCGCGATGAAGCTAACTCCAAGGGCCTTTCACTCACTCACCGCAGGCAGGTTGGTGGTCTTTCCGTCTTCTACCGACTCCTCTCTGGCCTTGACCCCCAGCCCTCTCTGGGCTCTGTCCCCCAAATATTCCTACAGGTCGCACAAGATCTGCCTGCAACCCTCTTATGGTTAAACTGCCAAAATCAAGACTTTCTGCTCACCTTCACTCCTTCATTCCTCTTTTCTCCCGCCTCTGGAACAAACTCCCTCACTCTCTTCAATCCCACTCCACCCTCCAGGTCTTTAAAACAGCTGTTCACCACCATCTCTTATCCTCCCCCATCCAAAACCTTGATCTTTTCTACCCCCGCTAATTTCGGTCCCCTTGTGTTTTATACCCCTCCCCTTCCCACTCCTCCTGCCCCCAAGCCCTCTCCCTCCCACACTTCTCCCTGCTCTAAAATGTTGTGGTTGTGTGCTTCCCCTTCTCTCCCCATCTTGTCTTCCGCTCCCTCTTTTTGTATATTTTCTTTGTTTGGTTGATTTGTTTGTGAAATAAATGTTAGCTCTTTCACGAGCCTCGATTCAGTATACTACAACAACAAAAAAAAAAAAAAAAAAAAAAATGTACATAATTTATAGATGTACTCGACTTCTAATTGTACATAATTTATAGATGTACTCGACTTCTAATTGTACATAATTTATAGACGTACTCACATTCTAATTGTACATAATATATAGATGTATTTGCATCATAATAGTACATATTGTACTTTAAAGAGGTACTGGTTGATAAAGAAGAGAATGTGTTCGACTGGCTACGATGAGGTGACGTTTGTGGCCAACGTTGGCATGTTCTGTGCGGACAAACAGACAGACCCAAATGCAATACCCTCTCCTTTGGTGAGGGTACAAATCGTTCCCCAAAATGTTGCAGATGTCGCGGTTACCAGAAGCATGGCACAATCACCTTGCACCGGCCGATGACGTAACCGGCGGGCGGTTACTTGCCTGGACTCGCCCGGACGTGTCCGGACTTGCCTTGCCCGGGCGGACTCTCGATTTGCATACCACGCCCCGTTGAGGCGTGGCTGACTTATTTGCATACCACACCCCGCCTGAGAGGCGTGGCTTTTGTGTGGTGAACATTTGATATAAATTGCCGCCCGTGTTAACGGGCTATTCAGTGCTTTTGAGTTCTTTCGAATTGAGCTAGAATAAATAGCTCAGTGAAATTTCGTTCCTGGTGTCGTCCATTTTGTCCGGCTTTATCGTGCGAGCATAGCTCCACAATTGGTGACACCTTTTCAAGAACACGGCGATGGAGTAATCTGTAGCTTTGAAGCTCCCTGGCTTCTGGGAATCACACGCAGCCGTCTGGTTCGCCCAGCCAGATTATCTCTTCGCCCTGCGGAACATCACGGAGGACACGACGCGCTTCCACCATGTGGTCTCCGCGCTCAACGCCTCCACTGCTGCCCGGGTCCTGAGCTTTCTACAGAACCTGCCGAACGCTGACAAATACTGCGCGCTCAAAGGCCTACTCCTCGGTGCGTTTGGACTCATGGAGACCGAACGCGCGCGACAACTGCTCGACCTCCCGGAGCTGGGTGAGGTCCGTCCATCCGAACGCATGGACCACATGCTTGCTCTACTCGGTGACCACAGCCCAGATTTCCTCTTCCGCGAGCTGTTCCTCCGGCAGCTACCCGGGCAGGTACGATTAGCTTTGGCTAATTCGCCCATCACGGACCCTCGCGCCCTGGCCAAGGAGGCCGATAAATTTTTCTCGGCCAGGCGACACGTCGGAGCGGCCGCCTGGAACCCCGGGCCGACCGAGGCAACGCCCGCACCACCACCGGCCGAGTTAGCGCCACTGGCCGCCGCGACGCCCCGTCGACCGAACCCGACGCGACCGCCGGAGCCTCCACCAGAGCGGACCATGTGCTACTACCACGCCAGATTCGGGCAGAAGGCCAGAACGTGCCGCCCACCGTGCACTTTCGGCAGGTCGGGAAACGACCAGGCCGGCGCTCGCTGCCTGCCATGAGCGTCGGCCATTCAGGCAGCCTTCTGTTTATTACGGACACAGCGTCCGGGCAGCGTTTTTTGTGCGACATCGGCGCTCAGCTGAGCGTGATACCCGCCTCGGTGCAGGACAAACAGGCCGCGCTTTGCGGCCCCGCCTTGGTCGCCGCAAATGGCTCCTCCATCCGCACCTTCGGTTCGCGCAGCGTCGCATTCTGCTTCGGGGGCCAGCGCTTCAGGTGGGACTTCATCACGGCGAACATGCCCATGGCCTTGCTGGGTGCAGATTTTCTGTGGCGCATGGGCTTTTGGTGGACGTCAAACGGCGTCGGCTCATCAACGCGGAGACCTTCAGCTCGCTTACTTGCTCATTGAGCGGCTCCGCACCAACCAAGCTGGCCTGCGCGCTCCCGGCCGTGGACGATTTCACCCGCCTGCTCGCCCGGTGTTTCCCGCCCTCACGCAGCCGACGTTTTCGGCCGTCACCGTCAAACACCACATCCCGACCACAGGTCCACCGGTCTACGCCAGGGCTCGTCGCCTCGACCCGACCAAACTCGCCGTGGCGAAGGCGGAATTCGACGCGCTGGAGCGATTGGGCATTGTGCGGCGCTCGAATAGCGCGTGCGCCTCGCCCCAGCACATCGTGCCCAAACCGGGTGGCGGATGGCGACCATGCGGCGATTACCGCCGCCTCAACGACGCCACCACCCCCGACCGGTACCCGATACCACACATACAGGACTTTCCGCCCGTTTGGGGGAGCGGGTGATCTTTTCCAAGGTCGACCTCATTCGGGGCTACCACCAAGTACCCGTCCGGCCGGCCGACGTGCCGAAAACGGCGGTAATTACACCTTTTGGCCTCTTCGAGTTCCTTCGCATGCCGTTCGGCCTTAAGAACGCAGCCCAGGCCTTCCAGCGGCTGATGCACAGCGTACTGCGCGACTTCACCTTCCTTTTCGTCTACTTGGACGACATTCTCGTCGCCAGCACTTCCCGGGCGGAGCACCTCATCCACCTGCGCACGCTTTTTGAGCGCCTCGGCCAGCACGGCCTCATCATCAACCCGGCGAAATGCCAGTTTGGCATAACGGCCGTCGACTTCCTGGGGCACCGCATCACAAAGCACGGGGCCGTCCCGCTGCCTACCAAGGTGGAGGCAGTCACAAGTTTCCAGCGCCCCCGCTCCATCAAGGCCCTACAGGAATTTTTGGGGATGGTAAATTTCCACCACCAGTTCGTGCCTCGCGCCGCCTAACTCATGCGCCCCCTGTACGAAGCCCTCCGGGGCAAGCCGGCCAAGCACGACGTCGCCTGGACCAAAGAGATGGATGAGGCTTTCACGGGCGCGAAGCTGGCCCTCGCCAACGCGACCATGCTGGCACACCCGACGCTCGACGCACCCATCGCCCTCACCACGGACGCTTCCGACTACGCGGTGGGCGCCGTGCATGAACAGTGGGTGAACAGGACTTGGCAACCGCTGGCCTTCTTCAGCTGGCAGCTTCGCCCTGACGAGCGCAAGTATAGCGCTTTCGACGACGAGCCCCTCGGCCTTTACCTGGCCGTTCGCCACTACCGCCATATTTTATAGGGCCGCTCGTTCACGGCGTTTGTGGACCACAAACCCCTGGTCTTCACCATGGCCAAGGTTGCAGAGCCGTGGTCGGCCCACCAGCAGCGCCACCTCTCCGCCGTGTCCGAATTTACGACGGACATCCGGCACGTCGCGGGCAAGGACAACGCTGTGGCCGATTGCCTCTCCCGGTCCGGCGCGAACGCCGTCCACCTCGGTGTGGACTTCGCCCGCATGGCGGCCGACCAGACCGCCGACCCCACGGTGCAAGCCCTCCGGACAGCGGACACAGGCCTGCGGTTGGCCGACGTCCCCTTCGAGGACACAGGCACAGTTCTCCTGTGCGACGTTTCCCTGGGCCAACCTCGTCCACCGGCACACCCAGGCCCCGATGGCACCATTCGACGTGCCCTCGCGGGGCTTCACCCACCTCCTCACGATGGTGGACAGGACCACCAGATGGCCGGAGGCCGTCCCGCTGGCATCAACAACATCCGCCGAGGTGGCGCAGGCCTTCATTGGCACCTGGATTGCCCGTTTCGGCACCCCCTCGGACATCTCCTCCGACAGAGGCCCACAATTCACCTCCGAGCTTTGGGGCGCAGTCGCCCAGGCCTTGGGGGTCAAGCTACACCGCACCACGGCCTACCACCCGCAAGCCAACGGCTTGTGCGAGCGGTTCCACCGCTCGATGAAGGCCGCTCTCAGGGCCAGCCTCCAGGATGACGGTTGGGCCGACAGGCTCCCGTGGGTCCTATTGGGCGTCCGAACGGCCCCTAAAGAGGACCTCCAGGCTTCCACCGCCGAGCTGGTCTACGGCCAGCCACTGCGCGTGCCGGGCGAGTTCATCTTTGAAGCCACCGGCCCCTGGTCCACGGCTCGCCAACGCTCGGTCCTCCAGGAGGCCACCAGGAGATTTGCCCCCGTGCCCACGTCCCACCACGGCTGCCCCCAACCCCACGTCCCCCCAGCACTTCGCGCTGCGGAGTACGTTTTTATCCGGAACGACGC
Organism: Myxine glutinosa; assembly: GCF_964187855.1. Lineage (NCBI taxonomy): Eukaryota > Metazoa > Chordata > Myxini > Myxiniformes > Myxinidae > Myxine > Myxine glutinosa. Next base: position 176,193,549 of record NC_136265.1, read on the forward strand.
ACACCGGGGACCGCTGCGGCCACCGTACGATGGACCTTTCCCGGTCCTGAAGAGGGACGACAAGTCGTTCATCATTGACATCGGCGGCAAACCGGACCGCATCTCCGTGGATCGCCTCAAGCCGGCCCATTTGGACCTCGACCAACCTCCACGGCGGTTGGCCCTTCCTCCACGACGGGGCCGTCTCCCGTCAACCAAGCCCCCCACCCGACCATCCACCGCCACGCCACCTACCACCCCCACACGAATCGCCAGGGGTCATTTCGGCCGGGTCATCAAGACCCCCCTCAAACTGACTCTCCCGGTGCAAGTTAATTCTGGGGGGGGGGGGGGGGGGGCGCATGTCGCGGTTACCGGAAGCATGGCACAATCACCTTGCACTGGCCGATGACGTAACCGGCGGGCGGTTACTTGCCCGGACTCGCCCGTACTTGCCTTGCCCGGGCGGACTCTCGATTTGCATACCACGCCCCGTTGAGGCGTGGCTGACTTATTTGCATACCACGCCCCGCCTGAGGCGTGGCTTTTGTGTGGTGAACTTTTGATCTAAATTGCCGCCCGTGTTAACGGGCTATTCAGTGCTTTTGAGTTCTTTCGAGTTGAGCTCGAATAAATAGCTCAGTGAAACTTCGTTCCTGGTGTCGTCCATTTTGTCCGGCTTTATCGTGCGAGCATAGCTCCACACAGAGCTATAAAGCAGGACCTGTCTCTTCTACGACAGTCCATGGAGAAAACCAAAAACCAGGTGCATTTAAGTGGAGAGTTCAAAAGGTGCAGTGCCCCCTGTAGGTTAGGACAGGAATTTGTAATTTGGTCATGGTGCCGGCGATGGCTCACCGACTCTTCACGAAGGACATCGTGAGATCTTCAACGTCCACAAACTAATCAAGAACACTTTAATCCGAGGGACGGCACACGCATTGATGAATCACTGTATCACAATCTCAAGAGCTTGGAGGTGAGTGTTCGTACCAAAACAGTTCTACTCCAGGTTATGCTGTCAGCTCGTTCAGAATGAATAAACATTCACTATTCAGAAGAAGCTTAAACGAGAAATTGTACTTCTTCTTCTTCTTCCTAACCAGCTGAGCAAGGCTGAGGCGATTACAATGATTCTAATTTCGCACGGTTTTCGATGTAAGCTCACGATGTGCTGTGTCACTGGTCATGCAGCATGTGGTAAAGTTTCATTTTCCTCCTTTGAACAGTTTTCAATGTACGCTCTTAACAAAATGCAAACACGACCGTACTTAAACAACAACAAGTCCATGTCAAATATAATTATAAATAGACCTCACGAGACCCAGAAGCGGAAAATGCTGTCGGCTAAGTAAACAACCCAAAAATATATTATAAATTATATATATATATATATTGACGACGTGAATGACGATTGTGAACTGAACCAGTGAAGACATAGTTACCTGGGATCCCGGTGAGGAACACGTGTTTGAAAGCCATACCTGGACCGTGCAAACAACATAAACCAATACAAAGCACGAAACCTTTTTTAAATTTTATTTATATATCTAATACGAAATATTAAATCAGCTCATTTTAACGAATATATCAGCCACCGCAAACCTAAATGTTCCAATAAAAAGATTTGAAAACACAGGAACAGAGACAAGGCGTACCATTCAGCGCCACGTCAATACACCGCCCATTATATTTTATTCATCGAATGACGCAGTTTAGCGTCGACATTTATTTAATTATTGAATCCTGACCACCAAATTTCGTTCGAATACGGCCACAATTTTTGAGATAGCCTGCTCACTCAAACAGGAATGAAGAATAACGTCCGTCCACCTTCGGTGACAGAGGTAATTATATTGAGAAACTAGAACGTCACTCAGTAGAGAGCATACATACCTCCACCTGGTGAACAGTTTACGTTTTGTATCTGAGTAGACCAGAAAATCACAATACAGAATCACATTTAATCAAAATCAATCACAGGAATCACCATTGGTCCAGTCTTTCATACCCTGATCTACCCCTCGTTTTTGGCCATATCACTCAATGGTGAATAATCACTTAAAAATTATACTACCTGGATCCGGATCTTCACCAAAATTGAATCAATTCTTCCTCGTCACACACACAACCTGTCCAACAAGTTTCGTCCAAATCCGTCCATAACCTTTTTAGATATCCTGCTATGTATCGTTTTTGGCCCTTTCTCCCAATGGTGAAGAATCACTTAAGATATTAAATAATTCTCATATCCGAATCCATATTCAGATCTTCACCAAAATCGAATCGAATCGTCCTTGTCATACACCCAAACGGTTCACCAAGTTTCGTCCAAATCCGTCCATAACTCTTTGAGATATCCTGCTATGTATCATTTTTGGCCCTTTCTCCCAATGGTGAAGAATCACTTAAGATATTAAATAATTGTCATATCCGAATCCATATTCAGATCTTCACCAAAATCGAATCGAATCGTCCTTGTCAGACACCCAAACGGTTCACCAAGTTTCGTCCAAATCCGTCCACAACTTTTTGAGATATCCTGCTATGTATCGTTTTTGGCCCTATCTCCCAATGTTGAAGAACCACTTTAAAATTCTACTAGCCGGATCCGAATCCGGATCTTCACCAAAATCGAATCATTTCGTCCTTGTCACAAACGCCACATCTCTACCAAATTTCGTCCGAATCCGTCAACACCTTTTTGAGATATCTTGTTCACAAACAGACAGACAAACGGACAGACAGGGGTGAAAACATAACCGCCATTCACCTTTTGTGGCGGAGGCAACTAGAACGGCACTCGGTAGAGCGCACACCTCCACCAGGCTAAACAGTTTACGTTTTGTATCACAGTGATTGGCCGGATCTGCATTCGGACCTGAACCAAAATCTAATCGGCTTGTTGTCTCCTGACAAACTCATCCACCAAGTTTCCTCCGAATCCGTCCACAACCTTTTGAGATATCCTGCTCACTGACAGTTCACCTTCGGTGGCGGAGGTAATTATAACAATACTAGCGGGGTCACCCGTGGGAATCCCACGGGCATGGATGTGTGTGACATTTCGACATATTGAGTTATATGCTGCACATTCATTTTTACAAAATGGTTACTGGCAAGTCATCAGATCCAGAAATGGTGTGAATTTAGTTATTTCACATAATATGTGACCCCTCACTCCTCTCCACCTGACACTCTCCTGTCTCCACCTGACACTCTCCTGTCTCCACCTGACACTCTCCTCTCTCCACCTAGCACTCCTCTCCTCTCCAAACCCTCACATCCCTCTCCTTTCCAATCCCTCACCTCTCCAATCCCTCACACTCCTCTCCTCTCCAATCCTTCACACGCCTCTCCAATCGCGCCTCACACTCCTCTCCAATCGCGCCTCACACTCCTCTCCAATCGCGCCTCACACTCCTCTCCAATCGTGCCTCACACTCCTCTCCAATCGTGCCTCACACTCCCCTCCAATCACTCCTCTCCAATCGTGCCTCACACTCCTCTCCAATCACGCCTCACACTCCTCTCCAATCGTGCCTCACACTCCTCTCCAATCGCGCCTCACACTCCTCTCCAATCGCGCCTCACTCGCCTCTCCAATCGGCTTTCCCCGTCTCGTTTCTCTCCTTTTTCTCCCGTCTCGTTCTTTTTCTTGCTCCAAATCGGCCCGTCGGAATCGGAAATCGGCCCGTCTCGCCCGTCGGAATCGGAAATCGGCCCGTCTTGCTTTTGTGCTTGTGCGTAAATAAATTGTGTTCATGACACCATTTCTGGTGTTGGGCTAGCGGCTTGGGTGCCGGCTTAGGATCCTGGGTTCGAATCTCGGTCGATCGCCGAATTAATGCCAGGGGGGTTGACTCAGCCTGTCATCCTTCCGAGGTCGGCTAATTGAGTACCAGTTCACTGGTAATTCCCTGTTTGTCGTTGAAGGCGGCAAAAAGGGTTGGCGTCAGGAAGGGCATCCGGCCGTAAAACATTGCTTCAAAAAGGGGACAAAAAAACAACAACTACCACGGTCCCCGAAAAGGCCAACCCCCGCTTTGCGGGGAAAAATGGCCTCTAAACGGTGGTTTTTACACCATTTCTGGATCTGATGACTTGCCAGTAACCATTTTGTAAAAATGAATGTGCAGCATCTAACTCAATATGTCGAAATGTCACACACATCCATGCCCGTGGGATTCCCACGGGTGACCCCGCAAGTTTGCATTGACGTTCGTCGATGGACTCGTTCGCCCGTCTCATTCGTTTTCTTGCTGCATCCTGTTCAAGTCTGCGTTCTTCATCGATCGTCTCATTCATTTTGGAAATAGAAGTTTCCACGCAGCGCATGAATTGTCACGATCCTCAAGAGGAATTTGTCTCGTAATCATCAATTGATAAATGGCAAGTAAATTATATTGTGGAAAATTAAAGATTTCAAATAAACCTATTTAAAGTGTATTCGCACATAACTAATTTTAAAAAACGAAGAAATATCTCTCGGTAATTTCCTGAAACATATTTTACTTCCGGCTAATAATGTTGAATTAAATAAAAACGAAGAAATATATGTCGGCATCATTGTTGACGTTTTTGTGACGACTGTCATCAAACGAAAAAGTAATATATCTTAACGGAAAAGCAAAAGCGAATTTTTAATATATATCGACACGTTGCCGTCGGTGTCATGTTGGGCGGTGTATGATACACCATGACGCGATTTTTAAAAATATATCTCTGCATTTTCCCGCGTGTGTGGAATGTTCTCAATTATTGCTGACACCGAGTCCAAAACCATCGATAAAAATGAAATCATATGGTGAGTTAGATTGGAGATAAAGGCGTGAGAGAGACTCAATGGCCTTGAAGTTACAGGCATTTGAGAATTCATTTCGTTCTATAAACGGCAACTTTCATCGGATTTTCTTCTCGTTTTTTTTCAACCGAGTCTAAAACTATGTTAGCGACTGTGAAAAATGAAATGATATATCGAATTTAAAATAGATATCGACACATTGCCGTCGGTGTCATGTTGGGCGGTGTATGATACACCATGACGCGATTTTAAAAAATATATCTCTGCATTTTCCCGCGTGTGTGGAATGTTTGTGGAAAATTAAAGATTTCAAATAAACCTATTTAAAGTGTATGCGCACATAACTAATAAAAAAAACGAAGAAATATCTCTCGGTAATTTCCTGAAACATATTTTACTTCCGGCTAATATGTTGAATGAAATAAAAACGAAGAAATATATGTCGGCATCATTGTTGACGTTTTTGTGACGACTATCATCAAACGAAATAGTAATATATCATAACGGAAAAGCAAAAGCGAATTTTTAATATATATCGACACATTGCCGGCGGTGTCATGTTGGGCGGTGTATGATACACCATGACGCGATTTTAAAAAATATATCTCTGCATTTTCCCGCGTGTGTGGATTGTTCTCAATTATTGCTGACACCGAGTCTAAAAGTAAAACCATCGATAAAAATGAAATCATATGGTGAGTTAGATTGGAGATAAAGGCGTGAGAGAGACTCAATGGCCTTGAAGTTACAGGCCTTTGAGAATTCATTTCGTTCTATAAACGGCAACTTTCATCGGATTTTCTTCCCGTTTTTTTTCAACCGAGTCTAAAACTATGTTAGCGACTGTGAAAAATGAAACGATTTATCGAATTTGATTTGAAATAAAACTGGGGGAGAGCAAGACACCACGGGCCTACAAAACAGGACTCAAAGCTATGCGAGTTAATAAAATGGTGGATATTTGTTTATAGCCACTCCCAGAATGGGTGGAGCTATGGGTGGAGCTACTCTGCAAACCGAGTAAGCCACACCCCGGACAGACACCCAACAGATAGACAGACAGACAGACAGAATCATCTACGGCTATTATAATATAGATGAGTTACAGCAGTAAATCCTAAATCACAACAGACTTCATTTCCTAAAATATGGTCCACAATGAAGCACAAACGGTGAACACAATTTGTAAGAAAATAATCGTCATGAAGCAGAAAATGTTGATTATAATCATAATATTTACCTCGAGGCGGTTCCTCGGGCGAGTGAGGCGTGCTTCGAGCTCTCCACGGCATCGAAGTGTGAGTGTTTTCCCATTCTTGTCTTTGTCAAATTTCCACTGGTTATTTTGCTGTGTACGTGTTATTGTGTGTTTCTGGTTGGTGTTGGTTTGTGGTTCGTGCAAACTTGTGTGTAGTTAATCGTTTTCTGAGTCGTACCTCGTGCGCGGCCTGGTAACTTGGGGCTTCCCTCCCCCCGTCGGTGTTTTGTCGATTTGGGTTCTTTCCTTCGCTGTATTGCTTGTTTCTTTTATTTTGTTTTCTCCCCCTCACCTCACCCCCCGAGACAAAGAATTCTATATTAATTCTTTCTCTCCTCCCGGACACGTGCTTGTTCGCTCTCCTCCTCGTCTCGGCTTGTGCCCCGCCCCCTGTATCTCGTTTTTCTTCCGCCTCTGCTCCTTTCTCAAATCCACGTTCTCGCTTGGAGACTTTTCCCAGATTGTTTTTCATGGTTTTCATGGTTCTGTTTGGATATTGTTGGAATATGTTTAAACCGCAGCCGTGGTGCTGACGCCACCCCCCCCCCCCCCCCCCCCCACGAATTTCCATGTTTTAAACGTTTCCCAGTGTGTACCATGGTCAGAATAGGTACACCGTATCCCTGTGTGTCGTAAAAGACGACTAAGAGGGTTGGCGTCAGGAAGGGCATCCGGCCATAAAAACATTGCCTCAAAAAGAGAACCATGACAATTACAACTACATATGGGCAGGGTGCAGCCCGAAGTGGAGATCGGTTTCTGAGGGTTGGGACATGGAATGTAGGGACAATGACAGGGAGATCAGGAGAAGTGGTGGAAGTATTGGTCAGAAGAAGAGTGGACATATGTTGTGTGCAAGAGACGAGATGGAAGGGAAGTGGTGTGAGAATGGTGAAGGGTAGGCAGGGACAGAAATACAAGTTTGTGTGGCTAGGGTGCCCGGAGGGCGTGAATGGTGTTGGTGTCCTGTTTTCTGAGGAGTTTGTAGACAGTGTGGTGAGTGTGACTAGAGTGAGTGATAGGTTGATGATGGTGAAAATGATGATTGGAAAGCTCTTGGTGAACGTCATCTCGGGATATGCTCCGCAGGTTGGTCGAAGCGATGAAGAGAAGGACAAGTTCTGGTGTGCGATAGAGAAGCTGATGGAAAACGTGAAAGATGAGGAAGTTGTTGTGGTGGGAGGAGACCTGAATGGACATGTGGGAAGGAGTATGGATGGTTTTGAGGTAGTTCATGGGGGTTACGGATATGGAGTGAGAAATGGAGAAGGTGAAAGGATTTTGGACTTTGCTGATGGAGCTGATTTGTTAATTTGTAATACTCAGTTCCAGAAAGAGGATAATAAGCTTGTTACATACACGTCAGGTGGGTCGACGACAACCGTTGATTACCTGATGGTGCGTAGGCGAGATAGGGGGCACCTCCGGGACACAAAGGTGATCCCGGGGGAGGAGGCTGTTTCACAGCACCACTTAGTTGTCTGCGACATAAGGGTGAAAGGTGCGAGGAGAGCTCGGCGGGTGAAGTACCAACCAAGAATGAAGGTGTGGAGGTTGAAAGAGGTGACAGTAAGGGAGGCATTAAAATAGAGGCTGAGTAAGGTAGACGATGATGTGGTTGAGCTTGAAAGTGGTTGGATGTCAATGAAAGCTAGTCTGTTGGGAGCCGTTGGTGAGGTATGTGGATGGACAAAAGGACCACCGAGGCACTCGGAAACATGGTGGTGGGATGATGAAGTTGGAAAGAGGATTGACGAGAAGAGGAAGAAGTTCAAGGAGTGGCAGAAGGCGAAGGGTACGGGAGCAGAAACAGCAGAGCAGGAAAGTTATAAGGCAGCCAGGAAGGCTGCAAAGAAAGGGGTAGCAAAGGCGCAGGAGGCATGTAGGAAAATGTTCGGAGAACGCTTGGATTCGGAAGAGGGTCAGAAAGCAGTATTCAGGATTGCAAAGCACATAGCGAAAGAGAGGTGTGATGTGATGGGGGTGAGTTGCTTGAAGGATGAAGTGGGACAAATCGTTGTCGACCCAGATGGAATTAAAGGAAGATGGAAAAGATATATGGAAATGCTGTTGAATACAGAGAATGAATGGGATGGCAACATAGAGAGTAACCCAGTTTTAGGACCGGCAGAGAAGATAACTGAGAAGGAAGTTGAGGAAGCGATAAAAGCAATGAAGAGTGGAAAAGCGGGAGGGCCGACGGGAGTTGTGGGAGATATGTTGAAGGTAGCAGGAAGTTGGGGTGTGAAGAGAATGACAGAGATCTGTAATCTGGTGGTGAAAGAAGGCCGCATTCCAGTGGCCTGGGAACTGAGTAACCTCGTCCCTCTATACAAGGGGAAAGGTGACCCCCTGGAGTGTGGCTCGTACCGAGCGATAAAGTTATTGGAGCATGGAATGAAGGTATTGGAAAGGGTGTTGGAGAGGAGGATAAGGAAGAAAGTGAAGATCGACGAAATGCAGTTTGGATTTATGCCAGGAAGAGGAACGACAGATGTGCTTTTCATTGTGAGGCAGTTGCAGGAGAAGTACATGGAGAAGAGGAAGAAGTTGTTTTTTGGGTTTGTTGATCTGGAGAAAGCATTCGATAGGGTTCCACGCAAAGTATTGACATGGGCATTGAGGAAGTTAGGAGTGGAGGAATGGTTGATCAGAGTAGTGATGGCAATGTACAAAAGAGCGCGCACAGCTGTAAGGACGAAGGACGGGAACAGTGGTGAGTTTGAGGTGAAGGTGGGAGTGCATCAGGGGTCGCTACTAAGTCCACTACTATTTGTAGCTGTGATGGAGGTGCTGGCTCAGAACGTAAAGGAGGGTTTACCGTGGGAGTTGTTGTATGCAGATGATCTGGTGTTGATTGCGGAAAGTATGGATGGACTGAAGGAAAAGATGAACAAGTGGAAGGAATGTATGGAGACAAAAGGTCTGAAGGTGAATATCGGAAAGACGAAGGTGATGGCAAGTGGTAAAGCATGTGGTGAGGTGGAAAGAACTGGGAAGTGGCCGTGTGCTGTGTGCAGGAAGGGTGTCGGAGTGAACTCCATTCAATGTACAATGTGCGCTGAGTGGGTTCATCAAAAATGTAGTGGTCTGAGAGGGTCATTTACCAGTGTGGCAGCTACATTCAAATGCAAGGTGTGCACAGAGGGAGCTGCAGATGGAGGAAATGTTGAGTTGGATCTTGGAGACGGCGTGAAGCTGGAAGGTGTGAAAACATTTTGCTACCTCGGAGACATGCTGAATGGAGAAGGTGGATCAGACTCGGCAACGGTTGCTTGAGTGAGATGTGCATGGAAGAAGTTTCGGGAATTGAGTGGCGTGCTGATGAGGAGGGGAGTGTCGTTGAAGCTGAAGGGAAAGGTGTATGCTGCATGTGTGAGAAGTGTTATGATTTATGGGAGCGAGACATGGGTAATGAACGTAGAGCAGCAACGAAGGCTGGAAAGGGTGGAAATGCGAATGGTTCGATGGATGTGCGGAGTATCGTTGAGAGAGAGGAAGACAAATGATGAATTGTGAAAGATGATGGGAATATTGCCTGTGATTGATGCTGTGAAGAGGAATAGGTTGAGATGGTTTGGTCATGTGTTGAGGAAGGATGAAAGTGACTGGTTGAGAAGAGTGATGGAAATTAATGTAGAAGGAAGTAGAGGACGGGGAAGACCGAGAAAGACTTGGCTAAAGATGGTGGAAGAAGAAATGCGGGCAAGGGGGTTAACAAGGAGAGATGCAGAAAATAGGGCAAAATGGAGAAGATTGTCATGGGGACCGCAAGGCTAACCCCCGCTCTAGCAGGGAAAATGGCCTTAAAATGCATGTTGTTGTTGTTGTAGTATATTTACATGGTTTATTGAACTATGTCCAACGATTGTACATCATAATACTGTTGAGAGGAAGTAATATTTTCAGCAACCGAGTTACACACTCCTTCATATTCACATCCAGGTTCATGAAAAACACAACATGAGCTAGAATATAAATGGCAGGAAACTATAGTCTCCTTACTACAACTATGGTGGTATTTCATGAAACTTTGTCATTTACCAAAATCAAATAAAAGTTTGTTTTTAATTTTAAGTTTCATGGAGAAACACACAGAATACATGAAGTACTGTAAAAGGAAACCAATGTAGTCCATGGGAATTGAGCCTGGATTGTGTGACGTGGAATTATTGCTCAAACCACAAATACTGTATGTTCCACAGCCTTGGGATAATTAAAAGGCAAACAATTACTGATACGTATACTCAGGTGGAACATAGTCAGGTTCTCAGGTGCCATATAATCAGGAAGTCAGGTGGTGTATACTCAGGTGGTGTATAGTCAGGTGGTGTATAGTCAGGTGGTCAGGTGGCATATAGTAAGGAGATCAGGTGACGTATAGTAAGGAGGTCAGGTGGCGTATAGTAAGGAGATCAGGTGACGTATAGTAAGGCGGTCAGGTGGTGTATAGTCAGGTGGTCAGGTGGCGTAGAGTAAGGAGATCAGGTGACGTATAGTAAGGAGGTCAGGTGGTGTATAGTGAGGAAGTCAGGTGGCATATAGTGACGGTCAGGTCGCGTATAATGAGGAAGTCAGGTGGCGTATAGTAAGGAGGTCAGGTGGTGTATAGTAAGGAAGTCAGGTGGCATACAGTGACGAAGTCAGGTCGCGTATAGTGAGGACGTCAGGTCGCGTATAGTGACGAAGTCAGGTGGCGTATATTGAGGAAGTCAGGTCGTGTATAGTGAGGAGGTCAGGTGGCGTATAGTAAGGAGGTCATGTGGGGCATAGTGAGGAAGTCAGGTGGCATATAGTGACGAAGTCAGGTGGCCTATAGTGAGGAAGTCACGTCGCATATAGTGAGGAAGTCAGGTGGCGTATAGTAATGAGGTCAGGTGGTGTATAGTGAGGAAGTCAGGTGGCATACTGTATAGTGACGAAGTCAGGTGGCGTAGAGTGAGGAAGTCAGGTCGCGTATAGTGAGGAAGTCAGGTCGCATATAGTGAGGAAGTCAGGTCGCATATAGTGAGGAAGTCAGGTCGCATATAGTGAGGAAGTCAGGTGGCATATCGTGACGAAGTCAGGTGGTGTTCAGTCAGGTGGCATATAGTAAGGTCAGGTGGTATATAGTAAGGAGTTCAGGTGGCATATAGTAAGGAGTTCAGGTGGCATATAGTAAGGAGGTTAGGTGGCATATAGTGAAGATGTCAGGTCGCGTATAGTCAGTAAGCCAGGTGGTGTTTAGTCAGTTAGTCAAGTGGCATGTAGTCATGAAGTCAAACTTGGTGTCAGTTAAGAAATCAGATGGTACAGTCCCATGGTATAGGTGGGAATTCAGATGGTGTCAGTTGTGAAGTCAGACCTGGTGTCAGTCAGGAAGTCAGATGGTACAGTCAAGAAGTGATGTGGTGTCAGTCAGGAAGCTTGGTTGTCCACCTGAGATGGTTTAATTCATCTGAAAGGCTTTCCCTAATCTTGTCTGTGCTATTAAAGTTTAAAAGAGAGTCCAGGATGTCGATGGTTCCCTCCAAAGGCATGTTAAAGGAGGATTCTCGTTGAAAGGGAGGTGATGGCGTGCTGCTGTCCTGCACAAGGAAACGGATACATCATGAGCAAACTCCGGATGTAAAGGAACGGAGACGCAAGTTGGCCATTCGGGCTATTACAGACTTGGCAATTAATATGGAATTTTTTTTTTCTTGACTTGGGTTTACTTTCTTAACTCAGTATATCAATCTGGTGAGTTTCTTTTACGCTTCGGTGATTTCTTTGTTAAAAGAACCATGTCACTGATTGTCTGTCGCAGCAAGAAGTCAATAACAGGATTATATCACAGGTGGCGTGACAAAATGTACGGACAGGGACATTTGACGATTGGCTTCACAATCGGGTATATAAGGGTTGTTGCGTTCTGTATTAGTGGAAATCAACTGCTGCACATCTACAAAATTTATTGCCGCTTCCTTTGGAGATGGTCCGTCAACTGGACAATGCTGTTTGTCATTTAGTGGTGACTTTACGAAATTCTGGCATGAAACAGCGTGCTATTGCTCGGCAGTATGGCATCACTCAAGGTCAGGTGTCAAAGATCCTGAAACGAAATGCTCAGAGGGGTGTCCCTACTCCAATACTGAGGTCAGGACGTCCCCGCAGAACCACAAGGAGGGATGATCGACAGCTGCACCGGTTAGTCCGCAATGGCCGTACCAAGTCAGCTAATCGGCTTAGGGCTGAGTGGCAGCAACTGACAAATGTGCCTGTATCCAGAAGGCTAGTCAACCAACGACTGGTTCAAGCAAGCTATCGTGCCAGGCGTCCCCTGAGAAAGCCACGTCTGACCAGACAACACCACCAGCGCCGATTGCAGTGGGCCAGAGAGCACCGTCAATGGCAGCCAGGACCCTGGAATCACGTGATCTTCGGTGACAAGACTAGATTTCTGGTCTATCGTCAATATGGCCGCGTCCGAGTGCGCAGATAAGTGCATGAAGCCTACAACGAAGATTGTATAGTGCCAAGAGTCCAAGCTGGAGGTGGTGGGGTGACGGTTTGGGCTGCTTTTCATGCAGGGGGCAAAAGTGACCTGGTTTTTCTGAATGGAAACCTGAACCAGTTCAAGCACAGGGCCATTCTGGAAGAAACATTGCTTCCATTTGTTCGTGCAGCCTTTCGAGGAAACTTTGTCTTCCAAGATGACAATGCACGGCCTCATCGTGCTCGCATGATCCAACACTTTCTTGCTGACCGTGGTGTAGAGCATATGGAGTGGCCTGCCATGTCCCCAGATATGAATCCGATAGAGAACTTGTGGGCAGAATTAACGTGTCAAATCGACAACTTGGACCAGCAGCCTGCCTCTGTGCGTGAATTGCAGCAGGCTATTGGAACTGCATGGCAAGCGATTCCTGTCCAAACCTTGGCAAATCTCGTGAACAGCATGCCTCAACGTGTACGTGCTCTCCTGAATGCTCGTGGGGGATACACGAAGTACTGAACTGTAATTTTACTGTCCGTAATCCCAGTCGTAATTTAACTTTTGTTTTTGTTAAAAAAAAATTTTGGCTAATGTGCAAAATAGAGATACTTCTGGAAAACGCACAGAAGTTTAACACAGTACTGTCCGTGAATTGAGTTCGATATCAGTTTACATCACTTTCAAGGATCAATTTATTTGCTTCGAAATGTCAAATGTGGTTTTTGTTTCTTTTAAAGGTCACATTAACAAAATCTAGAATAATTTCAACATAATTCCAATGAACTTTTGGTTCTAAGTCATCTTGAAAAGTAAGTTCACCCCCACAAAAAAAATATTCCATATTAAATGCCAAGTCTGTATTTCTGTATGTCCATTTACACTCCATCTGCCAATTTACATCCATGTACTAAACACATCATCATTATATAATCATGTTTACAAACATCCTGTAGGATCCTTAACTTCCACAATCAAAATATCGACTGACAATCCGACTCCCGCTCACCACAGCGGCCCTCCAACAAAACACCAACAAAACTGTGCTTATCTTTAGGGTTGCATTCAAGCCAATAAGCTGGAGGCAGGTTCACTTTCTACTATTGGCTTTTGCGAAATAAGACAATTTTGGGTATTCTCACAAGTATCGAAAAATGCCTGGTGTTGGCTTCGAGGTTAGGGTGCCGGCTTGGGATCCTAGGATCCTGGGTTCGAATCCCGGTCGATCGCTGAATTAACACCAGGGGGGTTGACTCAGCCTGTCATCCTTCCGAGGTCGGCAAATTGAGTACCAGCTTGCTGGGATGAATGATCCCGGTGTGTACCCCGGTTTAGAATAGGTACACCGTATTCCTGCGCATTGAAGAGGCGACCAAGGGTTGGCGTCAGGAAGGGCATCCGGCCATAAAAACATTGCCTCAAACAGGGAACCATGATTGTCATGGGGCCCGCAAGGCTAACCCCCGCTCCAGCGGGGAAAATGGCCTTAAAACGATCATTCATTCATTCATTCATTCACAAGTATCGAAAAAGATCAATAAGTGCCAGCGTTGGTGACATCTCGCGAGATCTTGGAGACGGCGGCAGGGATTTTCGAAGCTCCACACGGTCTCCACGTTTTTCGAAGTTAAGTCTGTTCACAATTGTATTTTGTCGAAACTGTATTTATCTTTCGGTGTGTGAAGTTATTGTGTGCAACTTTGGTTGTTTCTCGGTGTTTATCTTTCATAAATTGATCGTCTGTTTGCCGTGTCGCGAGCAAGGCCTTGTACAGTGTGCACTGTACAACCTTGAGGCTTTGTTTTTCTCTCAGTGGTCCGTCGTTTGTGATCCAATAACTTTCGTTCTCTGTATTCCCAGACTTTTCACCCATAGCCTACTTCCTTGTGTAAATCTCAACTCAAAAAAAAAAAAAAAAAAAAAATTTCCTTCTCTGTTCTCATTCGTTTATTCATTCTTATTCGTTCGTTCGTTCTTCGACCACGTGTTTCTCCCCCATTTCCCCAGATAGTTTTCACTCATTAACCTTCAATGTTTACACTTTCCCCTGAAGTTATGTATTCCGTCATATTTTATAACACCTTTTTCTTCTTCTTCTTTAAAAGGCTGCTTTCGACTTGCTCACCAAATCAATTCATCCCCAAAAAAATATCCATCTCCTATAGTGCCTTTTTTCTACATTCCCTAAACTCTCCTGCACTCCATCCTCCATCCAGCGTCCTTAAACGTATTTTTAACTCGAAGGTCACAAGAAACTCATTTTGCAATAAATGTTCGTTTCCCATAAATCGTACACTTTCAAAAATCCAATCTCACCCCTCCCCTCCAAATCTTCCCCATAACCCCTCCCCTCCAAATCTTCCCCATCACCCCTCCCCTCCAAATCTTCCCCATCACCCATCCCTTTCAAATCTCCCCCCTTGCCCCCTCCCTCCTAAACTACCCCCTCACCCCTCCCCGCCAAGACGCCCCCTCGCCCCTCCCCTCCTAGACTCCTGCCTCACCCCTCCCCTCCAAATCTCCCCCATATCCCATCCCTTTCAAATCCCTCCCCTTGTCCCTTCCCTCCCAAACTCCCCCCTCACCCCTCCCCTTCAAATCTCCCCACCCTCATTGCTTCTCAATTTCCCCCCTCTCACTCCCCCTCCTCAAAGCGTCCTCCCCGCTTCTTCCCCCTTCAAACTCTCACCTCCATCTCCCCCAACCTTCTGCCTCGCTCTTCCCCCTCCTCAAATAACACCTCATTGTGGCTCACCCAATCACCATCAAACCTTTTGTCCGCCCCATCCTTCCCTTTCTCCGAGCTATTCTGAAATCTCTGACACACCTTCAACAGCTCTCCCTACCTCTTCCACCTCTTCCACATCTTACCCTACCCCTCCTCCCCCCTGTTCTGTATCTGATGCTCCCCCTTCCTCTTCATTAACGGTATGGACCTCAAACATCCGGGGCCTTCGTTCAAACTTAACTGATCTCTCCATACAGGTTGCTTCTGTCAAACCAGACGTGATCTGCTTAACAGAAACTTTCCTCCTTTATGATGTCTCTGATTCCATAGTATCTCTCCCGGGCTACTCCCTCCTCCGGTTTGATAGACCTGAGCCTCGTCCTGGAGGCGGGGTTGCTATCTTTATCAAAAACTCTCTTCCTCACTCGCCCTGCACTGCACTCTCTCCACCTCACCCCCAGGAATACCTCTGGCTACGGCTTCCCCTTCGCTCCCACCTCTTGTTCATATGTGTGTTGTACCGTCCACCAAACAGCGATGACTCCATCTACATCTCGCTGTCTGATGATATGGACCAACTTCTATCTACTCATCCCAACTCTCTCTTCCTCATATGTGGTGATTTCAACTGTCATCATGCCAGTTGGCTGGGTGTGGGTACCTCTCTCACCAGCCATGGCTCCTCAGCAAAGGACTTCTGCGACTCACTGGGACTGACACAATCTGTCAATTTCCCGACCCGGATCTCAGTCAACGGAACATCTTCTCTTCTGGACTTGGTTATGACTAACTTCCCTGAAAATGTCTGCTGCTCTTCTTCTGCTCCGATCGGATCATCTGATCATGTCCTTGTTAAAGTGGACATCTCTCTGACCATCCTCAGGGAGCCTGCTCAGCGTCGACGAGTCTGGCATTTCACTCAGGCCAACTGGCACGGTCTTCAAGCAGCCATCAATCATCTGGACTGGTCTCCCATCTCTACCACCTCTGACATCAACTCATCCTGGGAATTCTTCCAAAGTAAATTGCTCTCTCTCATGCACAGATTTATCCCATCTCGTCTTCAGTTGTCATACCCTTCCTCCCGTCCATGGTACACGGAATCTTGTGGTGAGGCTGTTGCCCAGAAACAACTTGCCTTCGTCTCCTGGAAAGCAAATCCAACGGAAGGAAATCTCATTTCCTTTCACAAAGCCCGAAACAAGTGTGTGTCCACCCTCAGGAGAGCCAGGAAACAATATCTCTCCGTTCTCAAGACCGAACTCTCTTATCTGTCTCCCTCTTCCAAATCCTGGTGGCGTCTGGTCAAATCCGTTTCTGGTGTTTGTTCCCCCTCCATCCCCTCCCTTACCTCAAACGGCTACACAGCTGACTCCGCACGTGAAAAAGCTGAATGCCTCAACTCTGTGTTTGCCTCTAAATCTTGTGTCCCAAACCCATCCCTCTCTGTACCCACCATACCCAGTCGTACCCTGCTGCTTCTGGACTCCGTGTCCTTTCCTCCTGACAAGGTGGAAAAGTTTCTGTCAACCCTCGACTCTGATTCTGCAACTGGACCCGACGGCATCAGCCCACGGGTCCTAAAATCCTGCTCTGCTGCTCTATCTCACCCTCTCTCTGTTCTCTTCACCCTCTCTTTTGCTCAAGGTCAACTGCCATCTGCTTGGAAATCAGCCAACATCACCGCTTTGCACAAAAAAGGTGCAAAAACAGATCCTAGCAACTACAGACCAATCAGCCTTCTCCCAATTATCAGCAAAGTCATGGAATCCATCATTGCTTCTGATATGAAATCTTTCCTCTTCTCCAATGGCTTGATCTCTGATCATCAATTTGGTTTCAGACCAGGTCACTCTACTCTGGACATGCTGCTTCTGCTGTCTCAACAATGGATGGAGGTCCTCAATGCCAAACAGGAAATTAGAGCTGTCTCCCTCGACATATCACGTGCCTTCGACACGGTCTGGCACCCCGCTCTGCTCACCAAACTCTCCTCCTTTGGTATCCATGGAAATCTCCACGCATGGCTGGCGGACTTCCTCTCTAGTCGTCGTCAACGTGTGGCCCTGAATGGGTTTCTCTCATCTCCTCTTCCTGTTCAGGCTGGAGTTCCCCAAGGCAGTGTTCTGGGCCCCGTGCTTTTTCTGGTCTTCATCAATGATCTCTCTGACTCTCTCGAAAATCCTCTCTATCTCTTTGCTGATGACTCCACTCTCTGCCGCTCCATTCCTCTTCCCTCAGATCGGCAGTCTGCTGCCTCCTCGCTCTCTGAAGACCTGGACAAAATCACAGACTGGTCAAACAAGTGGAACATGTCTTTCAATCCTGACAAATCTCACACTCTTACTATGTCTCTCCGAAAAGATCGACT
The DNA here is from genome assembly GCF_964187855.1 of Myxine glutinosa. Taxonomy (NCBI): domain Eukaryota; kingdom Metazoa; phylum Chordata; class Myxini; order Myxiniformes; family Myxinidae; genus Myxine; species Myxine glutinosa. Next base: position 176,211,143 of record NC_136265.1, read on the forward strand.
GGACAACCCTCCCATCTACTTTCTCAACAATCCTCTCCAAGAAGTTCTGTCGCTCAAGATTTTGGGTCTCACTATCTGCCATGATCTTTCTTGGGAAAACCACATTTCCAAGCTGGCCTCCAAAGCCAGTCGCCGACTGGGCATCCTCCGTCGTGCGAAGTCCTTCCTCGGCACACCTGAGCTCCTCACCACATACAAGGCTTTCATCCGCAGCTCAATGGAATACTGTTCTCCCCTATGGGCCAGTGCTCCTGCCTCACACCTAGCTCGGCTTCACGCTGTTGAAACCAAAGCTTTCAGAATTATTGGAATCTCCCGCGATGAAGCTATCTCTGAAGGCCTTTCACTCACTCACCGCAGGCAGGTAGGTGGTCTTTCTGTCTTCTACCGACTCCTCTCCGGCCTTGCACCCCCAGCTCTCTCTGTGCTCTGTCCCCCAAATATTCCTACAGGTCGCACAAGATCTGCCAGCAACCCTCTGATGGTTAAACTGCCGAAATCTCGGCTCTCCGCTCACCTTCACTCTTTCATTCCTCTTTTCTCCCGCCTCTGGAACAAACTCCCTCACTCCCTTCAATCCCACTCCTCCCTCCAGGTCTTTAAAACAGCTGTTCACCACCATCTCTTATCTTCCCCCATCCAAAACCTTGATCTTTTCTACCCCCGCTAATTCACCCCAGATCCACCTTGTTTGAAATTCCAACTTCTTTCCTGGAAGTCCTGGCAGTGTCCATATGTTTTATACCTCTCCCACTGCCCCCTTCCCACGCCCCCCCCCCCCCAAAGCCCTCACCCTCTCTCAGATCTCTCGATGTCTCCATGTCTCTCGGTCCCTGCTCTCAAATGTTGTGTTTGTGTCCTTCCCCCTCTCTCCCCATCTTGTCTACCGCTCCCTATGTTATGTTTTATGTGTCGGTTTGTCTTTCTGTGTGATTAATGTTCGCTCTTTCACGAGCCTCGATCTTGTATACAAAAAAAAAAAAAAAAAAAAAAAAAAAAAAAAAAATTACCTTTTTGCACACAGTTTTTTGAAGGTGAGTCACAGTGGCTTTGTGCATCGCAGACGTGTCGAGAAGCCTGGCTCTCGGCTGGAACCTGTGCAAAGCCGTTTGTTGTACGGGTCCGTACCAGGAACCATCCAAGCTGTGGCTTTTTGCTGCAGAAGTTCCATCAAAACCAATTTCATTCAGTCGTAACAAGCTGACAATTGGTAAAGAGACGTCTGAAGGTGTCCGCGGATTCCCTTCTGGTTCTTGTGATACCAACTTCCCGTTCCCTCCAGAACTCGTGGATGTCCTCTCGGAAGAGCCGGATTCTGACCCGGTTTCTATTGTTTCAGGATCAGTATGAAAAATGAAGTCAGAACCATTTTCATGTATCTCTGAAAATTGCTGATCCGACGGTGAAGCACTTAACACGGTTTTGTTGCCGTTTTCTAATGCGCAAGAGGTACGAGGAACTCTCACAGAGAGCGACTCAAAAGAGCCGCTGAAGTCATCACTGTATTCGTCCTCTTCTTCCTCACTACTTGCGTCATCTAAGGTACATTTTCCAGCCATTTTTATATGTTTCAATGAAGGAATATTTGACTCGGATTGAGCAGCACTCGGACTATACTTGGAATGGACGCTCTCATCTTTCACTGAGAGTTCTGACAGCCTCCGAATCAAAGGCGCAGACCTCTCCGGAACACTCGATCGGTCCTTCAATTCAGTCTCTTGGAAATTACTGGAAATAATCTCCAACCATGGTCCGGGGATGGTTTGCACAGATTTGTCAATACCAGCCAGGCACGTTAAACCACCGGGCAAATGTGTACCAGCATGCAATTCCCCACCAAGTCTTTCTTCACACATATCTTTCATCACGACTTGCACACCCTTGTCAGAAAATAATATTTTATCACTCATCGACTTTTGGATCATTTCTTTGCCTTCAAGACTATTCGTTTGCCGTGTTCTTTTCGAGCACTTTCCCTCCACATTGCAGGGTCCCATGCTCTGCGTACACTGAGCCAAAGCATTCGTGGTGTGCTGCAACCTCAGTCTGAAGGTGTGCGTTAGTCCGTAATTCAACGGCTCTTTTCTCCTCGCAAAGCGGTTTCTCCTGGGATGACTTCCAGTGAAGTTTTGCTTTAATTTCTTTCTCCTCACCAACTGCCGTTGCCCCAAATGCTCTTCTGATGGCGCAGAGGACCGCAGGCGTCTGCTCGACCCGTTGGTGCAATTCCGCTGCTCGTCGACTGAATGTTGTTGCCGTAACTCGTTTGGCTGAGAGTTTTCCAGCGAGTGCTTTTCCGCACAAGGTTCTCTGTGCCTCGGATCAAGGCGATATTTCAAATCAGTGGTGGCGTGTTCATGCTCCACGTGCAATTCTACGTCACTCAGTTGTTCCTCGGCATTGCTGTTATAATATAATGGTGGAGGGTAGATGACGTGTCCAACGTCATAATCCTGAGCGGCATCAAAACCACGTTCCTGTTCAACCCTACAGTCGTGCGCCAATTGTTGGACAGAACACAGACCTTCAGTATCATGGTTTGCGATTGTTTTAGTGCCTGCAGAAATGGCATGCGCACACGTGGCCACCATTGCTCTGCGATCATCCACCAATGGAAGATCTCGTTTTGAAGTCTCGCTCTCCGCTTTGTCAGGCGTCTCCTGTTCTATACGTTTGCCGTTTCCTACTAAACCAGAATTTGACGTCAGAATTTTCTCGACGCTTGGCGCCGACGATGATCGGGTCGTAGACCAACCACCAAGACCGAAGAGCCGGTAGCCTATGGTCAACGTGCCGATCGTCTCACCCATCGGATTACGTAAACCGTACGTTCCTCTCTCTCCGTGCCCCCACGGTTCGGCCGAGCTCTCCTGGTCGACGTCCGTCTGCAACATGGCCAGAGCTCCAGTCAATGTCACAGAGGTGCTTCCCAGCATTCTGGAAGCCTCTGGTCCTGGGTAACAATCGATGAGCATCACACGAATGGGCGAAGTGACCAGGCGGGCACCCAGAGCAGCAGCATCGAAACTGAACAGGCAAGATTTCCCACTGTTGAAGACCAAGGAAGCACGAACCTCCCTCGTGAGATCCTGAGGAACACGTCCAGATGAAGCAATGTCACTTTCACAGCAAATGTCATCACCCTCCTTCTTCTGACGTCCCCTGTTCATTCTCCACCGTACTTCACTGTTATCGTTCGTTTTTATTCTCCTTTCTCTCTTTCCATCTTGTTTTTCCTCACCACCCCGTTTTATACCCACCTGCTCATCACATAAACGATCCCCGCTGTTGTGCGGAATCCCTTTCGCCACATCATCGTCTTCCCTTCTCTTCTCCTCGCTCATTTGCACGTCGCCCTTTCTTTTCCCCGGATGCAAGATCATCGCGGGGAAATCCATAAAGCGTAAGACGAGGGCAGGACTCCGACACGTCTCAGTTACCTGGTTTAGCCGCACTGAGTCCACCAAAAGCTCCAGCGAGAACAGCTGCGCGGTCGCCATGTCAACGGCCGCACGGCACCGAAATGCCTTCCCGTCAGCGCAGCGCAATCTCCACACTCGGAAAACTTTGCCTTCATGTCTAAACACCTTAAACGTTGCTGTTATACGTGCACTTTCACGAATCGCTAAGAAAAAAAGGCAATAAAAAACAAAAACTGGGGCAATTGTGGTAAACCACAGCCGAGCTACCTAAAACATTTCAATACACCACGATATTTGAAAGCTGAATAATCGACACCAATTATTAATAAATTTTGAAAGTGATTCTAAAATTGACTCCAAATGAGTTAATAGATATTTCTAACAGCAATGCGATGTGTCTGTTTGTCTGTGAGTAGGATATATCAAAGGGTTGTGGAAGCGTGACGCGAAAACGAGGCGGATGAGTTGGTCATCGGCGACAAAAACAAGCCGATTATAAAATACTTTAGTTCAGATTCGAATCCAGATCGGACCTGTAAGTGAGAGACAAAACGTAAACGGTTCAACCTGGCGGAGGTACACGCTCTACCGATGCTGTTCTAGTTCTTGTTTTTATAAATGTGCTTGCAGTAAGATGTGCAGGTACCGTGTCGAAATTTTCTTGCTAGTTTTTAACTTTTGTTCACTGTGAATTCACCAATTGAACGAAGCAAATGGCCCGCGCAAAGAGTTTAGACGAAACACGTCTTTGTCTCAACACACAAGATGCAAATGTATTCAGATTCCAAACTCGGCGGGAAAGAGGACAAAGTCGAACGTCATGTTATCCTGCCCCCTGCTGGTGGGTATCAGCATTGATAAGACTAGGGCATGCCCGTACGTGGGTGCCCGTTCCTTGCCAAAAAAAAAAAAAACGCTACCCGTACGCTCTACCCCGCCCGTACGCCCGTACGCCCGTAAACAAAAAAAACAACGCTCTTCGCTTCCGCCCTTCGCTCTGACTGAATTGGGAGAAATAATGCGCATAAGAAATCGAGAAATTATTATTTTCTCCGGAAGAAATCGAATTACGAACCGTAATGGCGCACGCGCTCGGCTCGGCTCGCTCTCACATCGGCCACGCCTACGCAACAAAGCGTTCTGTGATTGGCTGCCGGAAGTGAAGTCTTCACTGTCCGGAAGGTCGCAAATCGCAGTTACGATGAATCGCAAATTAGTTTTAATTAGTTTTAAAACATAGTTTAACGGCAACATAGTTTTCCAACGTGAAATAAATGAATACGCTCTCAAATGTGCCGTCCGAGGCAGAGTCTGTTCGCCACGTTCGGCACACGTGATAGCTCGCTGCTCTCTGATTGGTTGAATCGTTTTTTGGACATAGCTCGGTAACTACTTCTCCGATTAATATGAAACCTTGAAAAGGCACATCCTCGGGTCCCCAGCAATATACCTGGCAAGTTTAAAGTATATCGGACCGGTAGTTGTCGAGAAACAGCGGTCACAGACAAACATACATACATACATACATACAAACATACAAACATACAAACATACACACAGAGAATACTGGAATTATAGATAGATGGCAAACATTGTGGTGGCCTGCCCCCTGCTGGTGGGTATCAGCATTGATAAGATGGCAAGCATTGTGGTAGCCTGCCCCCTGCTGGTGGGTATCAGCATTGATAAGATGGCAAGCATTGTGGTAGCCTGCCCCCTGCTGGTGGGTATCAGCATTGATAAGATGGCAAGCATTTTGGTGGCCTGCCCCGTGTTGGTGGGTATCAGCATTGATAAGATGGCAAACATTGTGGTAGCCTGCCCCCTGCTGGTGGGTATCAGCATTGATAAGATGGCAAACTGTGGTAGCCTGCCCCGTGTTGGTGGCATTGATATGATGGCAAACATTGTGGTGGCCTGCCCCCTGCTGGTGGGTATCAGCATTGATAAGATGGCAAACTGTGGTAGCCTGCCCCGTGTTGGTGGGTATCAGCATTGATAAGATGGCAAACATTGTGGTGGCCTGCCCCGTGTTGGTGGGTATCAGCATTGATAAGATGGCAAACTGTGGTAGCCTGCCCCGTGTTGGTGGGTATCAGCATTGATAAGACTAGGGCATGCCCGTACTATATATATATCTAAAGGTATATACCCCCCCCTCTATTTACATGCAATGGTTTGGTCCAAAGCTAACGGCTTGCGAGTACGGTGACAATCCCCCCCCCCCTCTATTTACATGAAATGGTTTGGTCCAAAGCTAACGGCGAGCGGAGTTTGGTAAAGAAATCGCCACAGCGTGCACAAATGCGCAGGAAAGCGAAAGAATCGCAAATTAGTTTTAATTAGTTTTAAAACATAGTTTAACGGCAACATAGCGGCAACATAGTTTGCCAACGTGAAATAAATGAATACGCTCTCAAATGTGCCAAAAAAAAAAAAACGCTACCCGTACGCTCTACCCCGCCCGTACGCCCGTAAACAAAAAAAACAACGCTCTTCGCTTCCGCCCTTCGCTCTGACTGAATTGGGAGAAATAATGCGCATAAGAAATCGAGAAATTATTATTTTCTCCGGAAGAAATCGAATTACGTACCGTAATGGCGCACGCGCTGGGCTCGGCTCGCTGCTCGCTCTCACATCGGCCACGCCTACGCAATAACGCGTTCTGTGATTGGATGCCGGAAGTGCAGTCCTCACTGTCCGGAAGTTCGCAAATCGCAGTTACGATGAATCGCAAATTAGTTTTAATTAGTTTTATAATTAGTTTTAAAACATAGTTTAACGGCAACATAGTTTGCCGATGGGAAATAAATGAATACGCTCTCAAATGTGCCATCCGAGGCAGAGTGTGTTCGCCACGTTCGGCACACGTGATAGCTCGCTGCTCTCTGATTGGTTGAATCGTTTTTTGGACATAGCTCGGTAACTACTTCTGCGATTAATTTAAAACCTTGAAAAGGCACATCCTCGGGTCCCCAGCAATATACCTGGCAAGTTTCAAGTATATCGGACCGGTAGTTGTCGAGAAACAGCGGTCACAGACATACAAACAAACAAACAAACAAACATACACACAGAGATTACTGGAATTATAGATAGATGGCAAACATTGTGGTGGCCTGCCCCCTGCTGGTGGGTATCAGCATTGATAAGATGGCAAACTGTGGTAGCCTGCCCCGTGTTGGTGGGTATCAGCATTGATAAGATGGCAAACATTGTGGTGGCCTGCCCCCTGCTGGTGGGTATCAGCATTGATAAGATGGCAAACTGTGGTAGCCTGCCCCGTGTTGGTGGGTATCAGCATTGATAAGATGGCAAACATTGTGGTGGCCTGCCCCGTGTTGGTGGGTATCAGCATTGATAAGATGGCAAACTGTGGTAGCCTGCCCCGTGTTGGTGGGTATCAGCATTGATAAGATGGCAAACATTGTGGTGGCCTGCCCCCTGCTGGTGGGTATCAGCATTGATAAGATGGCAAACTGTGGTAGCCTGCCCCGTGTTGGTGGGTATCAGCGTTGATAAGATGGCAAACTGTGGTAGCCTGCCCCGTGTTGGTGGGTATCAGCATTGATAATATGGCAAACATTGTGGTAGCCTGCCCCGTGTTGGTGGGTATCAGCATTGATAATATGGCAAACATTGTGGTGGCCTGCCCCCTGCTGGTGGGTATCAGCATTGATAATATGGCAAACATTGTGGTGGCCTGCCCCCTGCTGGTGGCTATCAGCATTGATAATATGTCAAACATTGTGGTGGCCTGCCCCCTGCTGGTGGGTATCAGCATTGATAATATGGCAAACATTATGGTGGCCTGCCCCCTGTTGGTGGGTATCACCATTGATAAGATGGCAAACATTGTGGTGGCCTGCCCCCTGCTGGTGGGTATCAGCATTTATAAGATGGCAAACATTGTGGTGGCCTGCCCCCTGCTGGTGGGTATCAGCATTGATAAGTTGGCAAACTGTGGTGGCCTGCCCCCTGCTGGTGGGTATCGCAATTGACAAGATGGCAAACATTGTCGTAGCCTGCCCCCTGCTGGTGGGTATCAGCATTGATAAGATGGCAAACATTGTGGTGGCCTGCCCCCTGCTGGTGGGTATCAGCATTGATAAGATGGCAAACATTGTGGTGGTCTGCCCCCTGTTGGTGGGTATCAGCATTGATAAGATGGCAAACATTGTGGTGGCCTGCCCCCTGCTGGTGGGTATCAGCATTGATAAGATGCCAACGTTGTGGTAGCCTGCCCCCTGTTGGTGGGTATCAGCATTGATAAGATGGCAAACATTGTGGTGGCCTGCCTGTTGGTGGTGGGTATCAGCATTGATAAGATGGCAAACATTGTGGTGGCCTGCCCCCTGCTAGTGGGTATCAGCATTGATAAGATGGCAAAAATTGTGGTGGCCTGCCTGTTGGTGGTGGGTATCAGCATTTTTTTAAATTTTTTTTTTGTATACAGAGTCGAGGCTCGTGAAAGAGCGAACATTTATCAAAGAAACAAGTCAAACAAACAAGCAAACAAAGTATATAAAAAGGGGAGCGGTCGACAAGATGGGGAGAGAAGGGGAGGAAGCACACAAACACAACATTTGAGAGCAAGGACATCGGGAGATGTGTGGGAGGGAGAGGGCCTGGGGGGAGGCAGGATAGGTATAAAACGCAAGGACACCAAGGACTTCCAGGAAAGAAGACAAAAGTCACCTCAAAAAAGTGGATTTGGGGTGAAATTAGCGGGGGTAGAAAAGATCAAGGTTTTGGATTGGGGAAGATAAGAGATGGTGGTGAACATCCGTTTTAAAGACCTGGAGGGAGGAGTGGGATTGAAGAGAGTGAGGGAGTTTGTTCCAGACGCGGGAGAAAAGAGGAATTGAAGGACTGAAGGTGAGCAGAGAGTCTTGATTTTGGCAGTTTAACCATAAGAGGGTTGCAGGCAGATCTTGTGCGACCTGTAGGAATATTTGGGGGACAGAGCACAGAGAGAGCTGGGGGAGCAAGGCCGGAGAGGAGTCGGTAGCAGACGGAAAGACCACCAACCTGCCTGCGGTGAGTGAGTGAGAGGCCCTTGGAGTTAGCTTCATCGCGGGAGATTCCAATGATTCTGAACGCTTTGGTTTCAACAGCGTGAAGACGAGCTAGGTGTGGGGCAGGAGCACCAGCCCAGAGGGGAGAGCAGTATTCCACTGAGCTGCGGATGAAAGCCTTGTATGTGGTGAGGAGCTCAGGTGTGCCAAGGAAGGACTTCGCACGACGGAGGATGCCCAGTCGGCGACTGGCTTTGGAGGCCAGCTTGGAAATGTGGTCCTCCCAGGAAAGATCATGGCAGACAGTGAGACCCAAAAGCTTGAGTGACAGAACGTCTTGGAGAGGATTATTCAGAAAGTAGATGGGAGGGTTGTCCAGTCGGTCTTTTCGGAGAGACATCGTAAGAGTGTGAGTGGGATTGATAAGATGGCAAACATTGTGGTGGCCTGTCCCCTGCTGGTGGGTATCAGCATTGATAAGATGGCAAACATTGTGGTGGCCTGCCTGTTGGTGGTGGGTATCAGCATTGATAAGATGGCAAACATTGTGGTGGCCTGCCCCCTGCTGGTGGGTATCAGCATTGATATGATGGCAACCATTGTAGTGGCCTGCCCCCTGCTTGTGGCTATCAACATTGATATGATGGCAAACATTGTGGTGGCCTGCCCCCTGTTGGTGGGTATCAGCATTGATAAGATGGCAAACGTTGTGGTAGCCTGCCCCCTGTTGGTGGGTATCAGCATTGATAAGATGGCAAACATTGTGGTGGCCTGCCCCCTGTTGGTGGGTGTCAGCATTGATAAGATGGCAAACGTTGTGGTGATCGCCTGCCCCCTGCTGGTGGGTATCAGCATTGATAAGAGGGCAAACATTGTGGTGGCCTGCCCCCTGCTGGTGGGTATCAGCATTGATAAGATGGCAAACATTGTGGTAGACTGTCCCCTGCTGGTGGGTATCAGCATTGATAAGATGGCAAACATTGTGGTAGACTGTCCCCTGCTGGTGGGTATCAGCATTGATAAGATGGCAAACTGTGGTGGCCTGCCCCCTGCTGGTGGGTATCAGTATTGATATGATGGCAAACATTGTGGTAGACTGCCCCCTGTTGGTGGGTATCAGTATTGATATGATGGCAAACATTGTGGTGGCCTGCCCCCTGCTGGTGGGTATCAGCATTGATATGATGGCAAACGTTGTGGTGGCCTGACCCTGCTGGTGGGTATCAGCATTGATATGATGGCAAACGTTGTAGTGGCCTGCCCCCTGCTGGTGGGTATCAGCATTGATAAGATGGCAAACATTGTGGTCGACTGCCCCCTGCTGGTGGGTATCAGCATTGATAAGAGGGCAAACATTGTGGTGGCCTGCCCCCTGCTGGTGGGTATCATCATTGATAAGATGGCAAACATTGTGGTAGCCTGCCCCCTGCTGGTGGGTATCAGCATTGATAAGATGGCAAACATTGTGGTGGCCTGCCTGTTGGTGGTGGGTATCAGCATTGATAAGACTAGGGCATTGCCCGTACATGGGTGCCCGTTCCTTGCCAAAAAAAAAAAAAAACGCTACCCGTACGCTCTACCCCGCCCGTACGCCCGTAAACAAAAAAAACAACGCTCTTCGCTTCCGCCCTTCGCTCTGACTGAATTGGGAGAAATAATGCGCATAAGAAATCGAATTACGTACCGTAATGGCGGTCAGCTCGTAACGCGCTCAGCTCCGCTCGTCTCACATCGGCCACGCCTACGCAACAAAGCGTTCTGTGATTGGCTGCCGGAAGTGAAGTCTTCACTGTCCGGAAGTTCGCAAATCGCAGTTACGATGAATCGTTTTAATTTAATCACAGTTTGAATTCGTTTTAAAACATAGTTTAACGGCAACATAGTTTTCCAACGTGAAATAAATGAATACGCTGTCAAATGTGCCGTCCGAGGCAGAGTCTGATCGCCACGTTCGGCACACGTGATAGCTCGCTGCTCTCTGATTGGTTGAAGCGTTTTTTGGACATAGCTCGGTAAGTACTTCTCCGATTAATTTAAAACCTTGAAAAGGCACATCCTCGGGTCCCCAGCAATATACCTGGCAAGTTTCAAGTATATCGGACCCGTGGTTGTCGAGAAACAGCGGTCACAGACACACAGACACACAGACACACAGACACACAGACACACAGACACACAGAGATTGCTGGAATTATAGATAGATGGCAAACATTGTGGTGGCCTGCCCCCTGCTGGTGGGTATCAGCATTGATATGATGGCAACCATTGTGGTGGCCTGCCCCCTGCTGGTGGCTATCAGCATTGATATGATGGCAACTATTGTGGTGGCCTGCCCCCTGCTGGTGGCTATCAGCATTGATAAGATGGCAAACATTGTGGTAGACTGTCCCCTGCTGGTGGGTATCAGCATTGATAAGACTAGGGCATGCCCGTACTATATCTATATCTAAAATTATATCCCCCCCTCTATTTACATGAAATGGTTTGGTTCATGAAATGTTTTGGTCAATTCGCAACGCCAAAGCGAACGGCGAACGCTTTACATGAAATGGTTTGGTGCATGAAATGTTTTGGTCCATTCGCAACGCCAAAGCGAACGGCGAACGGCTTGCGAGTACAGTGACAATCCCCCCGGGGTTTTTATTAGTTTTAAAACATAGTTTAACGCCAACATAGCGCCAACATAGTTTGCAAACGTGAAATAAATGAATACGCTCTCAAATGTGCCATCCGAGGCAGAGTGTGTCCGCCACGTTCGGCACACGCGATAGTTCGCTGCTCTCTGATTGGTTGAATCGTTTTTTGGACATAGCTCGGTAAGTAATTGTCCGATTAATATGAAACCTTGAAAAGGCACATCCTCGGGTCCCCAGCAATATACCTGGCAAGTTAAAAGTATATCGGACCCGTGGTTGTCGAGAAACAGCGGTCACAGACAAACGTACAAACGTACAAACAGAGATTACTGGAATTATAGATAGACTAGGGCATGCCCGTACTATATCTATATCTAAAATTATATCCCCCCCCTCTATTTACATGAAATGGTTTGGTCCATGAAATGTTTTGGTCCATTCGCAACGCCAAAGCGAACGGCGAACGCTTTACATGAAATGGTTTGGTGCATGAAATGTTTTGGTTCATTCGCAACGCCAAAGCGAACGGCGAACGGCTTGCGAGTACAGTGACAATCCCCCCGGGGTTTTTATTAGTTTTAAAACATAGTTTAACGCCAACATAGCGCCAACATAGTTTGCAAACGTGAAATAAATGAATACGCTCTCAAATGTGCCATCCGAGGCAGAGTGTGTCCGCCATGTTCGGCACACGCGATAGCTCGCTGCTCTCTGATTGGTTGAATCGTTTTTTGGACATAGCTCGGTAAGTAATTGTCCGATTAATATGAAACCTTGAAAAGGCACATCCTCGGGTCCCCAGCAATATACCTGGCAAGTTTAGGGCGTGCCCGTACGTGGGTGCAAAAAAACATGCGTGCAAACAACAACAGCAAAAAAAAACTTTGAAACCACGTGGCAGTAACGACCACAGAACCCCCCCCCTCTATTTACATGCAATGGTTTGGTCCATTCGCAACGCCAAAGCGAACGGCGAACGGCTAAATCGCCATAGCTCGGTAAGTACTTGTCCGATTAATTTCAAACCTTGAAAAGGCACATCCTCGGGTCCCCAGCAATATACCTGGCAAGTTTAAAGTATATCGGACCCGTGGTTGTCGAGAAACAGCGGTCACAGACAAACAAACGTACAAACGTACAAACGTACAAACGTACAGAGATTACTGGAATTATAGATAGATGGCAAACATTGTGGTGGCCTGCCCCCTGCTGGTGGGTATCAGCATTGATAAGATGGCAAACATTGTGGTAGACTGTCCCCTGCTGGTGGGTATCAGCATTGATAAGATGGCAAACATTGTGGTAGACTGTCCCCTGCTGGTGGCTATCAGCATTGATAAGATGGCAAACATTGTGGTAGACTGCCCCCTGCTGGTGGGTATCAGCATTGATATGATGGCAAACATTGTGGTAGACTGTCCCCTGCTGGTGGGTATCAGTATTGATATGATGGCAAACATTGTGGTAGACTGTCCCCTGCTGGTGGGTATCAGCATTGATATGATGGCAAACATTGTGGTAGACTGCCCCCTGTTGGTGGGTATCAGCATTGATATGATGGCAAACATTGTGGTGGCGTGCCCCCTGCTGGTGGGTATCAGTATTGATATGACTAGGGCATGCCCGTACTATATATATATCTAAAAGTATATCCCCCCCCCCCCTCTATTTACATGCAATGGTTTGGTCCAAAGCTAACGGCTTGCGAGTACGGTGACAATCCCCCCCCCCCCTCTATTTACATGAAATGGTTTGGTCCAAAGCTAACGGCTAGCGGAGTTTGGTAAAGAAATCGCCATAGCGTGCACAAATGCGCAGGAAAGCGAAAGAATCGCAAATTAGTTTTAATTAGTTTTAAAACATAGTTTAACGGCAACATAGCGGCAACATAGTTTGCCAACGTGAAATAAATGAATACGCTCTCAAATGTGCCAAAAAAAAAAAAAAAACGCTACCCGTACGCTCTACCCCGCCCGTACGCCCGTAAACAAAAAAAACAACGCTCTTCGCTTCCGCCCTTTGCTCTGACTGAATTGGGAGAAATAATGCGCATAAGAAATCGAGAAATTATTATTTTCTCCGGAAGAAATCGAATTACGTACCGTAATGGCGCACGCGCTCGGCTCGGTTCGCTGCTCGCTCTCACATCGGCCACGCCTACGCAATAACGCGTTCTGTGATTGGATGCCGGAAGTGCAGTCCTCACTGTCCGGAAGTTCGCAAATCGCAGTTACGATGAATCGCAAATTAGTTTTAATTAGTTTTATAATTAGTTTTAAAACATAGTTTAACGGCAACATAGTTTGCCGACGGGAAATAAATGAATACGCTCTCAAATGTGCCATCCGAGGCAGAGTGTGTTCGCCACGTTCGGCACACGTGATAGCTCGCTGCTCTCTGATTGGTTGAATCGTTTTTTGGACATAGCTCGGTAACTACTTCTGCGATTAATGTAAAACCTTGAAAAGGCACATCCTCGGGTCCCCAGCAATATACCTGGCAAGTTTCAAGTATATCGGACCGGTAGTTGTCGAGAAACAGCGGTCACAGACATACAAACAAACAAACAAACAAACATACACACAGAGATTACTGGAATTATAGATAGATGGCAAACATTGTGGTGGCCTGCCCCCTGCTGGTGGGTATCAGCATTGATAAGATGGCAAACTGTGGTAGCCTGCCCCGTGTTGGTGGGTATCAGCATTGATAAGATGGCAAACATTGTGGTGGCCTGCCCCCTGCTGGTGGGTATCAGCATTGATAAGATGGCAAACTGTGGTAGCCTGCCCCGTGTTGGTGGGTATCAGCATTGATAAGATGGCAAACATTGTGGTGGCCTGCCCCGTGTTGGTGGGTATCAGCATTGATAAGATGGCAAACTGTGGTAGCCTGCCCCGTGTTGGTGGGTATCAGCATTGATAAGATGGCAAACATTGTGGTGGCCTGCCCCCTGCTGGTGGGTATCAGCATTGATAAGATGGCAAACTGTGGTAGCCTGCCCCGTGTTGGTGGGTATCAGCGTTGATAAGATGGCAAACTGTGGTAGCCTGCCCGGTGTTGGTGGGTATCAGCATTGATAATATGGCAAACATTGTGGTAGCCTGCCCCGTGTTGGTGGGTATCAGCATTGATAATATGGCAAACATTGTGGTGGCCTGCCCCCTGCTGGTGGGTATCAGCATTGATAATATGGCAAACATTGTGGTGGCCTGCCCCCTGCTGGTGGCTATCAGCATTGATAATATGTCAAACATTGTGGTGGCCTGCCCCCTGCTGGTGGGTATCAGCATTGATAATATGGCAAACATTATGGTGGCCTGCCCCCTGTTGGTGGGTATCACCATTGATAAGATGGCAAACATTGTGGTGGCCTGCCCCCTGCTGGTGGGTATCAGCATTTATAAGATGGCAAACATTGTGGTGGCCTGCCCCCTGCTGGTGGGTATCAGCATTGATAAGTTGGCAAACTGTGGTGGCCTGCCCCCTGCTGGTGGGTATCGCAATTGACAAGATGGCAAACATTGTCGTAGCCTGCCCCCTGCTGGTGGGTATCAGCATTGATAAGATGGCAAACATTGTGGTGGCCTGCCCCCTGCTGGTGGGTATCAGCATTGATAAGATGGCAAACATTGTGGTGGTCTGCCCCCTGTTGGTGGGTATCAGCATTGATAAGATGGCAAACATTGTGGTGGCCTGCCCCCTGCTGGTGGGTATCAGCATTGATAAGATGCCAACGTTGTGGTAGCCTGCCCCCTGTTGGTGGGTATCAGCATTGATAAGATGGCAAACATTGTGGTGGCCTGCCTGTTGGTGGTGGGTATCAGCATTGATAAGATGGCAAACATTGTGGTGGCCTGCCCCCTGCTGGTGGGTATCAGCATTGATAAGATGGCAAAAATTGTGGTGGCCTGCCTGTTGGTGGTGGGTATCAGCATTTTAAAAAAAAAATTTTTTGTATACAGAGTCGAGGCTCGTGAAAGAGCGAACATTTATCAAAGAAACAAGTCAAACAAACAAGCAAACAAAGTATATAAAAAGGGGAGCGGTCGACAAGATGGGGAGAGAAGGGGAGGAAGCACACAAACACAACATTTGAGAGCAAGGACATCGGGAGATGTGTGGGAGGGAGAGGGCCTGGGGGGAGGCAGGATAGGTATAAAACGCAAGGACACCAAGGACTTCCAGGAAAGAAGACAAAAGTCACCTCAAAAAAGTGGATTTGGGGTGAAATTAGCGGGGGTAGAAAAGATCAAGGTTTTGGATTGGGGAAGATAAGAGATGGTGGTGAACATCCGTTTTAAAGACCTGGAGGGAGGAGTGGGATTGAAGAGAGTGAGGGAGTTTGTTCCAGACGCGGGAGAAAAGAGGAATTGAAGGACTGAAGGTGAGCAGAGAGTCTTGATTTTGGCAGTTTAACCATAAGAGGGTTGCAGGCAGATCTTGTGCGACCTGTAGGAATATTTGGGGGACAGAGCACAGAGAGAGCTGGGGGAGCAAGGCCGGAGAGGAGTCGGTAGCAGACGGAAAGACCACCAACCTGCCTGCGGTGAGTGAGTGAGAGGCCCTTGGAGTTAGCTTCATCGCGGGAGATTCCAATGATTCTGAACGCTTTGGTTTCAACAGCGTGAAGACGAGCTAGGTGTGGGGCAGGAGCACCAGCCCAGAGGGGAGAGCAGTATTCCACTGAGCTGCGGATGAAAGCCTTGTATGTGGTGAGGAGCTCAGGTGTGCCAAGGAAGGACTTCGCACGACGGAGGATGCCCAGTCGGCGACTGGCTTTGGAGGCCAGCTTGGAAATGTGGTCCTCCCAGGAAAGATCATGGCAGACAGTGAGACCCAAAAGCTTGAGTGACAGAACGTCTTGGAGAGGATTATTCAGAAAGTAGATGGGAGGGTTGTCCAGTCGGTCTTTTCGGAGAGACATCGTAAGAGTGTGAGTGGGATTGATAAGATGGCAAACATTGTGGTGGCCTGTCCCCTGCTGGTGGGTATCAGCATTGATAAGATGGCAAACATTGTGGTGGCCTGCCTGTTGGTGGTGGGTATCAGCATTGATAAGATGGCAAACATTGTGGTGGCCTGCCCCCTGCTGGTGGGTATCAGCATTGATATGATGGCAACCATTGTAGTGGCCTGCCCCCTGCTTGTGGCTATCAACATTGATATGATGGCAAACATTGTGGTGGCCTGCCCCCTGTTGGTGGGTATCAGCATTGATAAGATGGCAAACGTTGTGGTAGCCTGCCCCCTGTTGGTGGGTATCAGCATTGATAAGATGGCAAACATTGTGGTGGCCTGCCCCCTGTTGGTGGGTGTCAGCATTGATAAGATGGCAAACGTTGTGGTGATCGCCTGCCCCCTGCTGGTGGGTATCAGCATTGATAAGAGGGCAAACATTGTGGTGGCCTGCCCCCTGCTGGTGGGTATCAGCATTGATATGATGGCAAACATTGTGGTAGACTGTCCCCTGCTGGTGGGTATCAGTATTGATATGATGGCAAACATTGTGGTAGACTGTCCCCTGCTGGTGGGTATCAGTATTGATATGATGGCAAACATTGTGGTAGACTGTCCCCTGCTGGTGGGTATCAGCATTGATAAGATGGCAAACATTGTGGTAGACTGCCCCCTGCTGGTGGGTATCAGCATTGATATGATGGCAAACATTGTGGTAGACTGTCCCCTGCTGGTGGGTATCAGTATTGATATGATGGCAAACATTGTGGTAGACTGTCCCCTGCTGGTGGGTATCAGCATTGATATGATGGCAAACATTGTGGTAGACTGCCCCCTGTTGGTGGGTATCAGCATTGATATGATGGCAAACATTGTGGTGGCGTGCCCCCTG
The DNA here is from genome assembly GCF_964187855.1 of Myxine glutinosa. Taxonomy (NCBI): domain Eukaryota; kingdom Metazoa; phylum Chordata; class Myxini; order Myxiniformes; family Myxinidae; genus Myxine; species Myxine glutinosa. The sequence continues at coordinate 176,228,070 of NC_136265.1, forward strand.
CTGGTGGGTATCAGTATTGATATGACTAGGGCATGCCCGTACTATATATATATCTAAAAGTATATCCCCCCCCCCTCTATTTACATGCAATGGTTTGGTCCAAAGCTAACGGCTTGCGAGTACGGTGACAATCCCCCCCCCCCCTCTATTTACATGAAATGGTTTGGTCCAAAGCTAACGGCTCGCGGAGTTTGGTAAAGAAATCGCCATAGCGTGCACAAATGCGCAGGAAAGCGAAAGAATCGCAAATTAGTTTTAATTAGTTTTAAAACATAGTTTAACGGCAACATAGCGGCAACATAGTTTGCCAACGTGAAATAAATGAATACGCTCTCAAATGTGCCAAAAAAAAAAAAAAAACGCTACCCGTACGCTCTACCCCGCCCGTACGCCCGTAAACAAAAAAAACAACGCTCTTCGCTTCCGCCCTTCGCTCTGACTGAATTGGGAGAAATAATGCGCATAAGAAATCGAGAAATTATTATTTTCTCCGGAAGAAATCGAATTACGTACCGTAATGGCGCACGCGCTCGGCTCGGCTCGCTGCTCGCTCTCACATCGGCCACGCCTACGCAATAACGCGTTCTGTGATTGGATGCCGGAAGTGCAGTCCTCACTGTCCGGAAGTTCGCAAATCGCAGTTACGATGAATCGCAAATTAGTTTTAATTAGTTTTATAATTAGTTTTAAAACATAGTTTAACGGCAACATAGTTTGCCGACGGGAAATAAATGAATACGCTCTCAAATGTGCCATCCGAGGCAGAGTGTGTTCGCCACGTTCGGCACACGTGATAGCTCGCTGCTCTCTGATTGGTTGAATCGTTTTTTGGACATAGCTCGGTAACTACTTCTGCGATTAATTTAAAACCTTGAAAAGGCACATCCTCGGGTCCCCAGCAATATACCTGGCAAGTTTCAAGTATATCGGACCGGTAGTTGTCGAGAAACAGTGGTCACAGACATACAAACAAACAAACAAACAAACAAACATACACACAGAGATTACTGGAATTATAGATAGATAGCAAACATTGTGGTAGACTGCCCCCTTTGGTGGGTATCAGCATTGATATGATGGCAAACATTGTGGTAGACTGCCCCCTGTTGGTGGGTATCAGCATTGATATGATGGCAAACATTGTGGTGGCGTGCCCCCTGCTGGTGGGTATCAGTATTGATATGATAGCAAACATTGTGGTAGACTGCCCCCTGTTGGTGGGTATCAGCATTGATATGATGGCAAACATTGTGGTAGCCTGCCCCCTGCTGGTGGGTATCAGCATTGATATGATGGCAAACATTGTGGTAGCCTGCCCCCTGCTGGTGGGTATCAGCATTGATATGATGGCAAACATTGTGGTAGCCTGCCCCCTGCTGGTGGGTATCAGCATTGATATGATGGCAAACATTGTGGTAGCCTGCCCCCTGTTGGTGGGTATCAGCATTGATAAGATGGCAAACATTGTGGTAGCCTGCCCCCTGCTGGTGGGTATCAGCATTGATATGATGGCAAACATTGTGGTGGCGGAGCCCCCTGCTGGTGGGTATCAGTATTGATATGATAGCAAACATTGTGGTAGACTGCCCCCTGTTGGTGGGTATCAGCATTGATATGATGGCAAACATTGTGGTGGCCTGCCCCCTGCTGGTGGGTATCAGCATTGATATGATGGCAAACGTTGTGGTGGCCTGACCCTGCTGGTGGGTATCAGCATTGATATGATGGCAAACGTTGTAGTGGCCTGCCCCCTGCTGGTGGGTATCAGCATTGATAAGATGGCAAACATTGTGGTCGACTGCCCCCTGCTGGTGGGTATCAGCATTGATAAGAGGGCAAACATTGTGGTGGCCTGCCCCCTGCTGGTGGGTATCATCATTGATAAGATGGCAAACATTGTGGTAGCCTGCCCCCTGCTGGTGGGTATCAGCATTGATAAGATGGCAAACATTGTGGTGGCCTGCCTGTTGGTGGTGGGTATCAGCATTGATAAGATGGCAAACATTGTGGTGGCCTGCCCCCTGCTGGTGGGTATCAGCATTGATATGATGGCAACCATTGTGGTGGCCTGCCCCCTGCTGGTGGCTATCAGCATTGATATGATGGCAACCATTGTGGTGGCCTGCCCCCTGCTGGTGGCTATCAGCATTGATAAGATGGCAAACATTGTGGTAGACTGTCCCCTGCTGGTGGGTATCAGCATTGATAAGATGGCAAACATTGTGGTGGCCTGCCCCCTGCTGGTGGGTATCAGCATTGATAAGATGGCAAACATTGTGGTGGCCTGCCCCCTGCTGGTGGGTATCAGCATTGATATGATGGCAAACATTGTGGTAGCCTGCCCCCTGCTGGTGGGTATCAGCATTGATAAGATGGCAAACATTGTGGTAGCCTGCCCCCTGTTGGTGGGTATCAGCATTGATATGATGGCAAACATTGTGGTGGCGTGCCCCCTGCTGGTGGGTATCAGCATTGATATGATGGCAAACATTGTGGTGGCGTGCCCCCTGCTGGTGGGTATCAGCATTGATAAGATGGCAAACATTGTGGTAGCCTGCCCCCTGCTGGTGGGTATCAGCATTGATATGATGGCAAACATTGTGGTAGCCTGCCCCCTGCTGGTGGGTATCAGCATTGATATGATGGCAAACATTGTGGTAGCCTGCCCCCTGTTGGTGGGTATCAGCATTGATAAGATGGCAAACATTGTGGTAGCCTGCCTCCTGCTGGTGGGTATCAGCATTGATATGATGGCAAACATTGTGGTGGCGTGCCCCCTGCTGGTGGGTATCAGTATTGATATGATAGCAAACATTGTGGTAGACTGCCCCCTGTTGGTGGGTATCAGCATTGATATGATGGCAAACATTGTGGTGGCCTGCCCCCTGCTGGTGGGTATCAGCATTGATATGATGGCAAACGTTGTGGTGGCCTGACCCTGCTGGTGGGTATCAGCATTGATATGATGGCAAACGTTGTAGTGGCCTGCCCCCTGCTGGTGGGTATCAGCATTGATAAGATGGCAAACATTGTGGTCGACTGCCCCCTGCTGGTGGGTATCAGCATTGATAAGAGGGCAAACATTGTGGTGGCCTGCCCCCTGCTGGTGGGTATCATCATTGATAAGATGGCAAACATTGTGGTAGCCTGCCCCCTGCTGGTGGGTATCAGCATTGATAAGATGGCAAACATTGTGGTGGCCTGCCTGTTGGTGGTGGGTATCAGCATTGATAAGATGGCAAACATTGTGGTGGCCTGCCCCCTGCTGGTGGGTATCAGCATTGATATGATGGCAACCATTGTGGTGGCCTGCCCCCTGCTGGTGGCTATCAGCATTGATATGATGGCAACCATTGTGGTGGCCTGCCCCCTGCTGGTGGCTATCAGCATTGATAAGATGGCAAACATTGTGGTAGACTGTCCCCTGCTGGTGGGTATCAGCATTGATAAGATGGCAAACTGTGGTGGCCTGCCCCCTGCTGGTGGGTATCAGCATTGATAAGATGGCAAACATTGTGGTGGCCTGCCCCCTGCTGGTGGGTATCAGCATTGATAAGATGGCAAACATTGTGGTAGACTGTCCCCTGCTGGTGGGTATCAGCATTGATAAGATGGCAAACATTGTGGTCGACTGCCCCCTGCTGGTGGGTATCAGCATTGATAAGAGGGCAAACATTGTGGTGGCCTGCCCCCTGCTGGTGGGTATCATCATTGATAAGATGGCAAACATTGTGGTAGCCTGCCCCCTGCTGGTGGGTATCAGCATTGATAAGATGGCAAACATTGTGGTGGCCTGCCTGTTGGTGGTGGGTATCAGCATTGATAAGATGGCAAACATTGTGGTGGCCTGCCCCCTGCTGGTGGGTATCAGCATTGATATGATGGCAACCATTGTGGTGGCCTGCCCCCTGCTGGTGGCTATCAGCATTGATATGATGGCAACCATTGTGGTGGCCTGCCCCCTGCTGGTGGCTATCAGCATTGATAAGATGGCAAACATTGTGGTAGACTGTCCCCTGCTGGTGGGTATCAGCATTGATAAGATGGCAAACATTGTGGTGGCCTGCCCCCTGCTGGTGGGTATCAGCATTGATAAGATGGCAAACATTGTGGTAGACTGTCCCCTGCTGGTGGCTATCAGCATTGATAAGATGGCAAACATTGTGGTAGACTGCCCCCTGCTGGTGGGTATCAGCATTGATATGATGGCAAACATTGTGGTAGACTGTCCCCTGCTGGTGGGTATCAGTATTGATATGATGGCAAACATTGTGGTAGACTGTCCCCTGCTGGTGGGTATCAGCATTGATATGATGGCAAACATTGTGGTAGACTGCCCCCTGTTGGTGGGTATCAGCATTGATATGATGGCAAACATTGTGGTGGCGTGCCCCCTGCTGGTGGGTATCAGTATTGATATGACTAGGGCATGCCCGTACTATATATATATCTAAAAGTATATCCCCCCCCCCCCCTCTATTTACATGCAATGGTTTGGTCCAAAGCTAACGGCTTGCGAGTACGGTGACAATCCCCCCCCCCCCCCCTCTATTTACATGAAATGGTTTGGTCCAAAGCTAACGGCTAGCGGAGTTTGGTAAAGAAATCGCCATAGCGTGCACAAATGCGCAGGAAAGCGAAAGAATCGCAAATTAGTTTTAATTAGTTTTAAAACATAGTTTAACGGCAACATAGCGGCAACATAGTTTGCCAACGTGAAATAAATGAATACGCTCTCAAATGTGCCAAAAAAAAACAAAAAACGCTACCCGTACGCTCTACCCCGCCCGTACGCCCGTAAACAAAAAAAACAACGCTCTTCGCTTCCGCCCTTCGCTCTGACTGAATTGGGAGAAATAATGCGCATAAGAAATCGAGAAATTATTATTTTCTCCGGAAGAAATCGAATTACGTACCGTAATGGCGCACGCGCTCGGCTCGGCTCGCTGCTCGCTCTCACATCGGCCACGCCTACGCAATAACGCGTTCTGTGATTGGATGCCGGAAGTGCAGTCCTCACTGTCCGGAAGTTCGCAAATCGCAGTTACGATGAATCGCAAATTAGTTTTAATTAGTTTTATAATTAGTTTTAAAACATAGTTTAACGGCAACATAGTTTGCCGACGGGAAATAAATGAATACGCTCTCAAATGTGCCATCCGAGGCAGAGTGTGTTCGCCACGTTCGGCACACGTGATAGCTCCCTGCTCTCTGATTGGTTGAATCGTTTTTTGGACATAGCTCGGTAACTACTTCTGCGATTAATTTAAAACCTTGAAAAGGCACATCCTCGGGTCCCCAGCAATATACCTGGCAAGTTTCAAGTATATCGGACCGGTAGTTGTCGAGAAACAGCGGTCACAGACATACAAACAAACAAACAAACAAACAAACATACACACAGAGATTACTGGAATTATAGATAGATAGCAAACATTGTGGTAGACTGCCCCCTTTGGTGGGTATCAGCATTGATATGATGGCAAACATTGTGGTAGACTGCCCCCTGTTGGTGGGTATCAGCATTGATATGATGGCAAACATTGTGGTGGCGTGCCCCCTGCTGGTGGGTATCAGTATTGATATGATAGCAAACATTGTGGTAGACTGCCCCCTGTTGGTGGGTATCAGCATTGATATGATGGCAAACATTGTGGTAGCCTGCCCCCTGCTGGTGGGTATCAGCATTGATATGATGGCAAACATTGTGGTAGCCTGCCCCCTGCTGGTGGGTATCAGCATTGATATGATGGCAAACATTGTGGTAGCCTGCCCCCTGCTGGTGGGTATCAGCATTGATATGATGGCAAACATTGTGGTAGCCTGCCCCCTGTTGGTGGGTATCAGCATTGATAAGATGGCAAACATTGTGGTAGCCTGCCCCCTGCTGGTGGGTATCAGCATTGATATGATGGCAAACATTGTGGTGGCGTGCCCCCTGCTGGTGGGTATCAGTATTGATATGATAGCAAACATTGTGGTAGACTGCCCCCTGTTGGTGGGTATCAGCATTGATATGATGGCAAACATTGTGGTGGCCTGCCCCCTGCTGGTGGGTATCAGCATTGATATGATGGCAAACGTTGTGGTGGCCTGACCCTGCTGGTGGGTATCAGCATTGATATGATGGCAAACGTTGTAGTGGCCTGCCCCCTGCTGGTGGGTATCAGCATTGATAAGATGGCAAACATTGTGGTCGACTGCCCCCTGCTGGTGGGTATCAGCATTGATAAGAGGGCAAACATTGTGGTGGCGTGCCCCCTGCTGGTGGGTATCATCATTGATAAGATGGCAAACATTGTGGTAGCCTGCCCCCTGCTGGTGGGTATCAGCATTGATAAGATGGCAAACATTGTGGTGGCCTGCCTGTTGGTGGTGGGTATCAGCATTGATAAGATGGCAAACATTGTGGTGGCCTGCCCCCTGCTGGTGGGTATCAGCATTGATATGATGGCAACCATTGTGGTGGCCTGCCCCCTGCTGGTGGCTATCAGCATTGATATGATGGCAACCATTGTGGTGGCCTGCCCCCTGCTGGTGGGTATCAGCATTGATATGATGGCAAACGTTGTGCTGGCCTGCCCCCTGCTGGTGGGTATCAGCATTGATGAGGGCAAACATTGTGGTGGCCTGCCCCCTGCTGGTGGGTATCAGCATTGATAAGATGGCAAACTGTGGTGGCCTGCCCCCTGCTGGTGGGTATCAGCATTGATGAGGGCAAACATTGTGGTGGCCTGCCCCCTGCTGGTGGGTATCAGCATTGATAAGATGGCAAACTGTGGTGGCCTGCCCCCTGCTGGTGGGTATCAGCATTGATAAGAGGGCAAACATTGTGGTGGCCTGCCCCCTGCTGGTGTGTATCAGCATTGATATGATGGCAAACATTGTGGTAGCCTGCTCCCTGCTGGTGGGTATCAGCATTGATAAGATGGCAAACTGTGGTGGCCTGCCCCCTGCTGGTGGGTATCAGCATTGATGAGGGCAAACATTGTGGTAGCCTGCTCCCTGCTGGTGGGTATCAGCATTGATAAGATGGCAAACTGTGGTGGCCTGCCCCCTGCTGGTGGGTATCAGCATTGATGAGGGCAAACATTGTGGTAGCCTGCTCCCTGCTGGTGGGTATCAGCATTGATAAGACTAGGGCATGCCCGTACTATATATATATCGAAAATTATATCCCCCCCTCTATTTACATGAAATGGTTTGGTCCATGAAATGTTTTGGTCCATTCGCAACGCCAAAGCGAACGGCGAACGCTTTACATGAAATGGTTTGGTCCATGAAATGTTTTGGTTCATTCGCAACGCCAAAGCGAACGGCGAACGGCTTGCGAGTACATACAGTGACAATCCCCCCCCCCCCCCCCTCTATTTACATCAAATGGTTTTTATTAGTTTTAAAACATAGTTTAACGCCAACATAGCGCCAACATAGTTTGCAAACGTGAAATAAATGAATACGCTAAAGCGCGGCGTTACGCGCGCTGCTTGTGAGCAAGGAGGAAGCGGACAAGCGGTAACATATAAACGCCTTTATTCAAGACTACACTGTAACACTGTACCGCTCCGGGCTGGGCGCCCGGTGTCTCTCATGAGGCCACGCCTACCCCTCGGACGTGGCCACCGCCCACTTGGTGCGTGGAATGATGTCACCACGCCAGTGGGCTTTTGTGTCCGCCACACGCGCCCCCCCAGAATTCCCGCGCACCTGGAGGGCCAGTTTGCGGGGCAGACGAATGACCCGGCCGAAGCGCCCCCTGGCGATCGGCGGCGGCCGGGGTGCAGGGATGCCAGGTGGGATGCCCCTGGCTGCTCCTGGGATGGGTGCAGGACCGGGGGGCGGCGTGGCGGCGGGGCTGGGCGGTGCCGGGGGTCCGCCCGCAGGAGGGCGGCCCCGACGTGGGGGTCGGGCCACTGGCGGTGGATGGTCCACATCGAGGTGGGCCGGCTTGAGGCGGTCTACCGAAACGCGGTCAGGAGTACCGCCGATGTCCAGGGTGAAGTGCTTCGCCCCGGTCTCCAGCACGCGGAAAGGCCCGTCGTACGGGGGCCGCAGTGGTGTCCGATGGGCATCGTGGCGGACGAAGACGTACTCCGCCGTGCGAAGCTCCGGGGCGACGTGCGTCGGTGGGTGCCCGTGGCATGCCGTTGGCACCGGGGCGAACCTCTGGGCGGTCTCTTGCAGAGCGGAGCGCTGCTGTGCCGCGGACCATGGTGCCGTGGAGTCGAGGAGGAACTCGCCCGGCACCCGCAGCGGTTGCCCGAAGACCAACTCCGCCGCGGATGCGCGCAGGTCCTCCTTGGGCGCCGTCCGGAGGCCCAGCAGGACCCAGGGGAGCCTGTCGACCCAGCCGCCGTCGCGGAGGGTGGCCCGGAGCGCGGCCTTCAATGAGCGGTGAAATCGCTCACACAGGCCGTTAGCCTGGGGGTGGTAGGCCGTGGTTCGGTGCAGCCGGACCCCGAGCCCCTGCGCAACCGCCCCCCAGAGCTCCGAGGTGAACTGGGGGCCGCGGTCGGATGAGATGTCTGAGGGGGCGCCGAACCGGGCGACCCAGGTGGCGATGAAAGCCTGCGCGACATCGGCCGCCGTTGTCGACGCCAAGGGCACGGCCTCCGGCCACCGGGTGGTGCGGTCCACCATGGTGAGGACGTGGGTGAAACCCCGCGAGGGGGGCAGAGGTCCCACCAGGTCCACGTGGACGTGGTCAAACCGGCGTTCCGGCACCGTGAACGGGGCCAACGGGGCCTGGGTGTGCCGGTGCACCTTGGCGCGCTGGCACGCGAGGCATGTCCTGGCCCAGCCGCGGACGGCCTTCCGGAGGCCATGCCAGACGAACTTGTCGGCGATCAGCCTTTGGGAGGCCCTCGCGCCCGGGTGGGACAGGCCGTGGATGGCGTCAAACACCTGGCGCTGCCAGCCCGCGGGCACAATGGGGCGAGGACGCCCGAGGGAGACGTCGCACAAGAGGGCCGCGCCCGCGCTGTCGAACGGCACCTCGGTGACGCGGAGGCCCGTGACGGCGGTCCGCAAGGCCTGGACGTCGGGGTCAGCGGCCTGGTCCGCTGCCATCCGGGCATAGTCGATGCCGAGGTGGACTGCGTGGGCGACGGCCCGGGAAAGGCAATCCGCCACCGGGTTGTCCTTCCCCGCGACGTGCTGGATGTCCGTCGTGTACTCGGACACGGCCGAGAGGTGACGCTGCTGCCGGGCCGACCACGGCTCGGTGACCTTGCCCATCGCGAAGATCAGCGGCTTGTGGTCGACGAAGGCAGTGAACGCCCGGCCCTCGAGCAGATGGCGGAAGTGCCTGACCGCCAAGTGAAGTCTGAGCAACTCGCGGTCGAAGGTACTGTAACGGCGTTCGGGCGGGCGAAGCTGCCGGCTAAAGAACGCCAGCGGTTGCCAAGCTCCACGCACCCATTGCTCGTGCACCGCGCCCACCGCGTAGTCCGAGGCATCGGTGGTGAGGGCGATCGGTGCATCGGGCGCCGGGTGCGCGAGCATGGTGGCGTTAGCCAAGGCGAGCTTCGCGCCCGTGAACGCCGTGTGCATCTGCTCGGTCCAGGTAACGTCGCCTTTGCCCGGCTTACCTCGGAGAGCTTCGTGCAGGGGGCGCAGGAGCTGGGCGATACGGGGCAGGAACCGATGGTAAAAGTTCACCATGCCCAGGAACTCCTGCAGCCCTCTGATCGTGCGGGGGCGCGGAAACCCCTTCACCGCCTCCACCTTGGCCGGCAGGGGGACGGCTCCGTGCCTGGTGACACGGTGCCCCAGAAAATCGATTGTGGCGGCGCCGAACCGGCACTTTGCGGGGTTCACAATCAGGCCATGCTGGCCCAGGCGTTCGAAGAGCGTGCGGAGGTGGCGTAGGTGCTCTTCGCGGGACGCGCTGGCGACGAGGATATCGTCCAGGTAGACGTAGACAAAATCCAAGTCGCGCAGGACGCTGTCCATCAGTCGCTGGAACGCCTGAGCCGCATTCTTCAGACCGAAGGGCATGCGCAGGAACTCGAAGAGTCCGAATGGCGTGATGACCGCCGTCTTCGGGACGTCCTCCGGCCTGACGGGGACCTGATGGTAGCCGCGTATGAGGTCCACCTTCGAGAAGAAGGACCTGCCCGCCAAACGGGCGGAAAAGTCCTGAATGTGGGGGACGGGGTAGCGGTCGGGAGTCGTGGCGTCATTGAGACGGCGATAGTCCCCGCACGGTCGCCATCCCCCGCCGGGCTTCGGCACGATGTGCAGCGGCGACGCCCAAGCACTCTCTGAGCGCCGAACGATGCCGAGTCGCTCCAGGGTAGCGAACTCCGCTTTTGCCACCGCCAGCTTCGTCGGCTCGAGGCGGCGTGCCCGGGCGTAGACCGGTGGCCCGACGGTGGGGATGTGATGGGCCACCCCGTGCTTGACGGCCCCCGCCGAGAAGGTGGGCCGCGTGAGGGCCGGGAAACCGGCGAGGAGGCGGGTGAATGCGTCCGCTGCCGGAAGCGTACAGACCAACGTGGCCGGAACCGAATCGTTCGGCAAGCCGCTTGGCAAGCCGCTCGTTGAGCTGGGCAACGCACATGCGAGCGAGCTGAACGTCTCGGCCTGGACAAGCCGTCTGCGCTTGACGTCGACCAGGAGCCCATTAGCGCACAGGAAGTCCGCGCCAAGCAGTGCCATGGGCACGTCGGCGGTGACGAACGTCCATCGGAAAACCTGCCCTCCAAACCGCAGAGAGAGGCAGCGTTTTCCGTACGTACGGATGGGCGTCCCGTTCGCGGCAAGCAGTGCGGGGCCCCCACCCGCGGCGTGCTTGTCTGACATGCCGGCGGGAATGACACTCACCTGTGCTCCCGTGTCGCACAGGTAACGGCGCCCGGAGAAGGTGTCCGTTATGAACAGCAGGCTGCTCGAACGGCCGGCGCTCATCGCCACAATTGAGCGCCGGCCCGGGCGTTTCCCGACCCGTTGAAGGAGCACGGCGGATGACACCACCGAGCTTCGTGGCCGAACTTGGCGTGGAACCAGCACCAGGTGGTGGAGCTGGAGGAGCGCGGCTGGCTCCGCCAGGCCGGTGGAGTCGACGGGTTTCCCCGCGGTGGCGGTTTTCGCCGCGGCGGTGGGCGGGGCGTGGCGGCGTTCACGAGGTGCGTATCAGCATGCTGCTGAACCACAGCGTGCTGTAGAAGTTGATGCTGTGGAACATCAGCGTGCTGTAGAAGATGATGCTGTGGAACAGCAGCGTCGAAGGCCGTGACGGCCACGCCAACGCTCGCCCGCGTGTCCGAAGCGGCGAAGTACTTGTCCGCCTCGGCCGCCAATGCTCGGGGTTCCGTTAGCCCGGTCCCGGCCAACGCGAGGCGAACCTGCGCTGGAAGTTGGCGACGGAAAAGCGCCCGGAATAGCGAACCGGGGGCTTCGTCGCCCAACAGTGACAGCATATGGTCCATTCGGACCGACGGGCGCGTCTCACCGAGCTCGGGGAGATCCAGGAGGCGGTCGGCCCGTGCGTCGTCCGTGAGTCTGAACGTGGCTAGGAGTAGCCGCTTGAGTGCCTCGTACTTGTGGCCGTCCGGTGGGTGGCGAAGGACGGACACAACTCGAGCGGCCGTGCCGGGCCCGAGGGAGGCGACGACGTGGCAGTAGCGCGTGTCATCGCCGGTGAGGTGCCGAAGCTGAAATTGGGCTTCGGCCTGGATGAACCAGACTTCGGCCTGAGCCTCCCAAAATTCCGGAAGTTTGACGAAGGCGGCCATGGCGATGGCGTCGCGTGTGGAAGGATCGCTCCGGCAGATCCAACGTCGAGGGTCACCAATAAAGCGCGGCGTTACGCGCGCTGCTTGTGAGCAAGGAGGAAGCGGACAAGCGGTAACATATAAACGCCTTTATTCAAGACTACACTGTAACACTGTACCGCTCCGGGCTGGGCGCCCGGTGTCTCTCATGAGGCCACGCCTACCCCTCGGACGTGGCCACCGCCCACTTGGTGCGTGGAATGATGTCACCACGCCAGTGGGCTTTTGTGTCCGCCACAACGCTCTCAAATGTGCCATCCGAGGCAGAGTGTGTTCGCCACGTTCGGCACACGCGATAGCTCGCTGCTCTCTGATTGGTTGAATCGTTTTTTGGACATAGCTCGGTAAGTAATTGTCCGATTAATATGAAACCTTGAAAAGGCACATCCTCGGGTCCCCAGCAATATACCTGGCAAGTTTAAAGTATATCGGACCCGTGGTTGTCGAGAAACAGCGGTCACAGACAAACAAACGTACAAACAAACAAACACACAGAGATTACTGGAATTATAGATAGATGGCAAACTGTGGTGGCCTGCCCCCTGCTGGTGGGTATCAGCATTGATGAGGGCAAACATTGTGGTGGCCTGCCCCCTGCTGGTGGGTATCAGCATTGATAAGATGGCAAACTGTGGTGGCCTGCCCCCTGCTGGTGGGTATCAGCATTGATGAGGGCAAACATTGTGGTGGCCTGCCCCCTGCTGGTGGGTATCAGCATTGATAAGATGGCAAACTGTGGTGGCCTGCCCCCTGCTGGTGGGTATCAGCATTGATAAGAGGGCAAACATTGTGGTGGCCTGCCCCCTGCTGGTGTGTATCAGCATTGATATGATGGCAAACATTGTGGTAGCCTGCTCCCTGCTGGTGGGTATCAGCATTGATAAGACTAGGGCATGCCCGTACTATATATAAGCTAGGACGTGCCCGTACGTGGGTGCCCGTTCCTTGCCAAAAAAAAACAAAAAAAAAAACATGAATGGTTTGGTCCATTCGCAACGACCACAGAACCCCCCCCCCTCTATTTACATGCAATGGTTTGGTCCAAAGCGAACGGTTTGGTCCATTCGATGTGATTCGATGATTCGATGTGAATGGTTTGGTCCATTCGCAACGAACACAGAACCCCCCCCTCTATTTACATGAATGGTTTGGTCCATTCGCAAAGCCAAAGCGAACGACCACAGAACCCCCCCCTCTATTTACATGAATGGTTTGGTCCATTCGCAAAGCCAAAGCGAACGACCACAGAACCCCCCCCCCCTCTATTTACATGAATGGTTTGGTCCATTCGCAACGGCAAAGCGAACGGCGAACGGCTAAATCGCCATAGCTCGGTAAGTACTTGTCCGATTAATTTCAAACCTTGAAAAGGCACATCCTCGGGTCCCCAGCAATATACCTGGCAAGTTTCAAGTATATCGGACCGGTAGTTGTCGAGAAACAGCGGTCACAGACAAACAGACAAACGTACAAACGTACAAACGTACAGACAGAGATTACTGGAATTATAGATAGATGGCAAACTGTGGTGGCCTGCCCCCTGCTGGTGGGTATCAGCATTGATGAGGGCAAACATTGTGGTAGCCTGCTCCCTGCTGGTGGGTATCAGCATTGATAAGATGGCAAACTGTGGTGGCCTGCCCCCTGCTGGTGGGTATCAGCATTGATGAGGGCAAACATTGTGGTAGCCTGCTCCCTGCTGGTGGGTATCAGCATTGATAAGACTAGGGCATGCCCGTACTATATATATATCGAAAATTATATCCCCCCCTCTATTTACATGAAATGGTTTGGTTCATGAAATGTTTTGGTCCATTCGCAACGCCAAAGCGAACGGCGAACGCTTTACATGAAATGGTTTGGTCCATGAAATGTTTTGGTTCATTCGCAACGCCAAAGCGAACGGCGAACGGCTTGCGAGTACATACAGTGACAATCCCCCCCCCCCCCTCTATTTACATGAAATGGTTTTTATTAGTTTTAAAACATAGTTTAACGCCAACATAGCGCCAACATAGTTTGCAAACGTGAAATAAATGAATACGCTCTCAAATGTGCCATCCGAGGCAGAGTGTGTTCGCCACGTTCGGCACACGCGATAGCTCGCTGCTCTCTGATTGGTTGAATCGTTTTTTGGACATAGCTCGGTAAGTAATTGTCCGATTAATATGAAACCTTGAAAAGGCACATCCTCGGGTCCCCAGCAATATACCTGGCAAGTTTAAAGTATATCGGACCCGTGGTTGTCGAGAAACAGCGGTCACAGACAAGCAAACGTACAAACAAACAAACACACAGAGATTACTGGAATTATAGATAGACTAGGGCATGCCCGTACTATATATAAGCTAGGACGTGCCCGTACGTGGGTGCCCGTTCCTTGCCAAAAAAAAAAAAAAAAAAAAATTTGTGTAGGGGTGTGTGTGTGTAAACATCCTAGGGCGTGCCCGTACGTGGGTGCAAAAAAACATGCGTGCAAACAACAACAACAAAAAAAAACTTTGAAACCACGTGGCAGTAACGACCACAGAACCCCCCCCCCCCTCTATTTACATGAATGGTTTGGTCCATTCGCAACGACCACAGAACCCCCCCCCCCCCCTCTATTTACATGCAATGGTTTGGTCCAAAGCGAACGGTTTGGTCCATTCGATGTGATTCGATGATTCGATGTGAATGGTTTGGTCCATTCGCAACGACCACAGAACCCCCCCCCCCCCCCCTCTATTTACATGAATGGTTTGGTCCATTCGCAAAGCCAAAGCGAACGACCACAGAACCCCCCCCCCTCTATTTACATGAATGGTTTGGTCCATTCGCAAAGCCAAAGCGAACGACCACAGAACCCCCCCCCCCCCCCTCTATTTACATGAATGGTTTGGTCCATTCGCAACGCCAAAGCGAACGGCGAACGGCTAAATCGCCATAGCTCGGTAAGTACTTGTCCGATTAATTTCAAACCTTGAAAAGGCACATCCTCGGGTCCCCAGCAATATACCTGGCAAGTTTCAAGTATATCGGACCGGTAGTTGTCGAGAAACAGCGGTCACAGACAAACAGACAAACGTACAAACGTACAAACGTACAGACAGAGATTACTGGAATTATAGATAGATGGCAAACTGTGGTGGCCTGCCCCCTGCTGGTGGGTATCAGCATTGATGAGGGCAAACATTGTGGTGGCCTGCCCCCTGCTGGTGGGTATCAGCATTGATAAGATGGCAAACTGTGGTGGCCTGCCCCCTGCTGGTGGGTATCAGCATTGATGAGGGCAAACATTGTGGTGGCCTGCCCCCTGCTGGTGGGTATCAGCATTGATAAGATGGCAAACATTGTGGTAGCCTGCCCCCTGCTGGTGGGTATCAGCATTGATAAGAGGGCAAACATTGTGGTGGCCTGCCTGTTGGTGGTGGGTATCAGCATTGATATGATGGCAAACATTGTGGTGGCCTTCCCCCTGCTGGTGACAAACGCTCAAACACCAATTATACACACCCTTCCATGAGACCCTTCCACAGCCATCACAATCACTGCACACGTGACGTGCTATCACCCATCCATACGCAAGCTCCCTCCAAGTGCTGCCAATATCCCGGTATCCCCCTATCTAATTTCAGTTGAAACGTATCTATTGTTTATGTTGCCACTACCTTTCCATGCATTACCTACTCTGACTGAAAGACTCTCATCTTACTGCTCTCATAACTCACCTCTTCTTTACCCTAAGATTATGAGCTTTGAGTCTGATCCTATCAATGTCTATTTTGCTAAAACAAAATTATTCTCATTTTTATGTAACCTGAACCAACTTCATCAGATCCTCTCACAATCGCCTTCTAATATAAAAAGTCTTGTTTCTTTCAGCCGCTCCTCGTAGCTTCGTCCAGCTCGACCCAGGATCATGTTTTACTCTAATCCTCATGGAACCTAACCATCTGGTCGGGGTATTCACAAGCTTCAAGCCTCTTGCTTTTGACCTCAAAAGGTGAAAGGTCCAATAAATCGTGACTTTTCGTCCGATTGACTTGATATAACGAACCGAAAAACACGTGTGGCCAGTGAATCGTGCTCGAGGTGAGGTCTTGGTCGACCCAAGTGAGTCTGTTAATTACGCACTGATTGAACATGCCGTCTATTAATTACTTATTATTGCACCATGACTACATATATTTATTACGTACTCTTAGAATGTATATTTCAGATCTTTAGACCTCTAACGACTGTTGGAACATACCCTTGAAACACCTTGGACCTTTAGACCCCTTAAGACCTCCACACCACTTCGACCTTCAGACCCTGAAAACCCCTTGAGATGCACACCACACAAATTGCTCCCAATTATCAGCAAAGTCATGGAATCCATCATTGCTTCGGATATGAAATCTTTCCTCTTCTCCAATGGCTTGATCTCTGATCATCAATTTGGTTTCAGACCAGGTCACTCTACTCTGGCCATGCTGCTTCTGCTGTCTCAACAATGGATGGAGGTCCTCAATGCCAAACAGGAAATCAGAGCTGTCTCCCTTGACATATCACGTGCCTTCGATACGGTCTGGCACCCAGCTCTGCTCACCAAACTCTCCTCCTATGGTATCCATGGAAATCTCCATGCATGGCTTGCGGACTTCCTCTCTGGTCGTAGCCAACGTGTGGCCCTGAATGGATTTCTCTCATCTCCCCTTCCCGTTCAGGCTGGAGTTCCCCAAGGCAGTGTGCTGGGCCCTGTGCTTTTTCTGGTCTTTATCAATGATCTCTCCGACTCTCTGGAAAATCCTCTGTATCTCTTTGCTGATGACTCCACTCTCTGCCGCTCCATTCCTCTTCCCTCAGATCGGCAGTCTGCAGCCTCCTCACTCTCTGAAGACCTGGACAAAATCACAGACTGGTCAAACATGTGGAACATGTCTTTCAATCCTGACAAATCTCACACTCTTACTATGTCTCTCCGAAAAGATCGACTGGACAACCCTCCCATCTACTTTCTCAACAATCCTCTCCAAGAAGTTCTGTCGCTCAAGCTTTTGGGTCTCACCATCTGCCATGATCTTTCTTGGGAAAACCACATTTCCAAGCTGGCCTCCAAAGCCAGTCGCCGACTGGGCATCCTCCGTCGTGCGAAGTCCTTCCTAGGCACACCTGAGCTCCTCACCACATACAAGGCTTTCATCCGCAGCTCAATGGAATACTGTTCTCCCCTATGGGCTGGTGCTCCTGCCTCACACCTGGCTCGGCTTCACGCTGTTGAATCCAAAGCTTTCAGAATCATTGGAATCTCCCGCGATGAAGCTATCTCTGAGGGCCTTTCACTCACTCACCGCAGGCAGGTAGGTGGTCTTTCTGTCTTCTACCGACTCCTCTCCGGCCTTGCTCCCCCAGCTCTCTCTGTGCTCTGTCCCCCAAATATTCCTCCAGGTCGCACAAGATCTGCCAGCCACCCTCTGATGGTTAAACTGCCGAAATCTCGGCTCTCTGCTCACCTTCACCCTTTCATTCCTCTTTTCTCCCGCCTCTGGAACAAACTCCCACACTCACTTCAATCCCACTCCTCCCTCCAGGTCTTCTAGACAGCTGTTCACCACCATCTCTTATCTTCCCCCATCCAAAACCTTGATCTTTTTTACCCTCACTAATTCACCCCAGATCCACCTTGTTTGAAATTCCAACTTCTTTCCTGGAAGTCTTGGCAGTGTCCATATGTTTTATACCTCTCCCACCCCCCCCCCCCCTCTTCCCATGCCTCCCCCCCAAAGCCCTCTCCCTCCCACAGTTCTCTCGATGTCACCATGTCTCTCGGTCCCTGCTCTCAAATGTTGTGTTTGTGTCCTTCCCCCTATCTCCCCATCTTGTCTACCGCTCCCGATGTTATTTGTTTTATGTGTCTGTTTGTCTTTCTGTGTGATTAATGTTCGCTCTTTCACGAGCCTCGATCTTGTATACAAAAAAAAAAAAAAAAAAAAAGTAATGGGCAATCTCCACCCACCAGGGGTCGCTCGAACACTACATCGGTGAGGGAGGGGAGAAGGGAGAAAGGGGTGTTCATCTTGGAATTGACATGTCCATAAAGAAGGAAAGATGCCTAATCAGAAAACAGGCATCGTTAAGGAAGTTAGGCCTTTATTCCAACGTGTCGATAAACCACTGGCACATTCAACATTGCCACTCTTTTCTGCATGCGGGCTGCAGTCAGTTTGTGCTTAATCTGAAATCTGTTTGGATGTGCAGTTTCACATCGTGGATGACAATTCTTATCACCGATTCATGTCAAATTCCAACCTCTTGACCCCGATGCTGGAGAGATTTATTTGGGCATTTGCCCACTGAACGTTCATAGACCTTACATCTCGAGGACATTCCAAATGTGTTGGCTCTCAAGCACCTTTACAATTGAGATTTGCGACAGTGCTTTTCATCTGAACACTCTGACTCGGGCAAATATCATTGACTTGCACGGCGCAGTGTAAGTTCCAAACTCACTTTCAAACTCGATCGTGGGAGCCAGTTTTAAGAAAAATCTCCACAGAATAGGTCTTTTGGCTAATTGTCCATGGCATCATCATACTAAAATACACGATATGGTGTCTGTCGCACATCCATGCAATCGTCTCAAATGCCCTTTAGGCGAAACTAATAAACAACAACGCCAAATAAATGTCAGAGCTAAATTTACTTTGGGCCATTTCGGTTTCCACAAAGAGGGAAAGAAACAATTTGGACACCAAAACAGACTTTCGGTGAGAGTGACGGGGTGAAATTGAAAGAAACAATCATGAAAGTCAAGATCAAGAAAGATCACACCTGAGCTCCTCACCACAAATAAGCCTTTCATCCGCAGCTCAATGGAATACTGCTCTCCCCTCTGGGCTGGTGCTCCTGCCTCACACCGAGCTCGGCTTCACGCTGTTGAAACCAAAGCTTTCAGAATCATTGGAATCTCCCGCGATGAAGCTAACTCTGAAGGCCTTTCACTCACTCACCGCAGGCAGGTTGGTGGACTTTGTCTTCCACCATCTCCTCTCCAGCCCAGCTCCCCCAGCTCTCTCTGGGCTCTGTCCCCCAAATATTCCTACAGGTCGCACAAGATCTGCCAGCAACCCTCTGATGGTTAAACTGCCGAAATCTCGGCTCTCCGCTCACCTTCACTCTTTCATTCCTCTTTTCTCCCGCCTCTGGAACAAACTCCCTCACTCCCTTCAATCCCACTCCTCCCTCCAGGTCTTTAAAACAGCTGTTCACCACCATCTCTTATCTTCCCCCATCCAAAACCTTGATCTTTTCTACCCCCGCTAATTCACCCCAGATCCACCTTGTTTGAAATTCCAACTTCTTTCCTGGAAGTCCTGGCAGTGTCCATATGTTTTATACCTCTCCCACTGCCCCCTTCCCACGCCCCCCCCCCCCAAAGCCCTCGCCCTCTCTCAGATCTCTCGATGTCACCATGTCTCTCGGTCCCTGCTCTCAAATGTTGTGTTTGTGTCCTTCCCCCTCTCTCCCCATCTTGTCTACCGCTCCCTATGTTATATGTTTTATGTGTCGGTTTGTCTTTCTGTGTGATTAATGTTCGCTCTTTCACGAGCCTCGATATTGTATACAAAAAAAAAAAAAAAAAAAAAATCTCTTATCTTCCCCCATCCCAAACCTTGATCTTTTCCACCCCTGTTAATTTCACCCCATTTCACTTTTTTGAAATACCAACTTCTTTCCTTGAAGTCCTAAAAGTGTCCATGTGTTTTATACCTCTCCCACCCCCCACCCCCCTTCCCATGCCTCCTCCTCCCAAATCTCCCGATGTCCCTGTTCTCCGCTGTTGTACTTGTGTGCTTCCCTCTCTCTCCCCATCTTGTCTCCCACTCCCTTTATTATGTTTTTATATGATTAATGTTAGCTGTTACACGAGCCTCGATCTTGTCTGACCAGTCTGATTTTTGTCCAGGTCTGCAGAGAGTGAGGAGGCTGCAGACTGCCGATCTGAGGGATGAGGAATGGAGCAGCAGAGAGTGTAGTCATCAGCAAAGAGATAGAGAGGATTTTCCAGAGTCGGAGAGATCATTGATGAAGACCAGAAAAACCACAGGGCCCAGAACACTGCATTGCGGAACTCCAGCCTGAACAGGAAGGGGAGATGAGAGAAATCCATTCAGGGCCACACGTTGTCTACGACCAGAGAGGACGTCCGCAAGCCATGCATGGATATTTCCATGGATACCATAGAAGGAGAGTTTGGTGAGCAGAGCTGGGTGCCAGACCGTATCGAAGGCATGTGATATGTCAAGGGAGACAGCTCTGATTTCCTGTTTGGCATTGAGGACCTCCATCCATTGTTGAGACAGCAGAAGCAGCATGTCCAGAGTAGAGTGACCTGGTCTGAAAACAAATTGATGATCAGAGATCAAGCCATTGGAGAAGAGGAAGGATTTGATATCCAAAGCAATGATAGGATTCCATGACTTTGCTGATAATTGGGAGCAGGCTGATTGGTCTGTCGTTGCAAGGATCTGTTTTTGCACCTTTTTTGTGTAAAGCGGTAATGTTGGCTGATTTCCAAGCAGATGGCAGATGACCTTGAGCAAAAGAGGGTGAAAAGAATAGAGAGAGGGTGTGAAAGAATGGCAGAGCAGGATATTCGGACCCGTGTGCTGATGCCGTCTGGTCAAGTTGCAGAATCAGTTGAGGTTTGACAAACTTCTTCACCTTGTCAGGAGAGAAGGACACAGAGTCCAGGAGCAGCTGGGTTCAACTGGGTGAGGTGGGTAGAGAGAGAGATGGGTTTGGGACACAAGATTTTGAGGCATCCGGCTTTGTCACGTGTGGTGTCAACTGTGTAGCAATTTGAGGTAAGGGAGGGGATGGAGGTGGAACAAACACCAGAAACAGATTTGACCAGACGCCACCAGGATTTGGAGGAAGGAGACAGGTTTGCGAGTTCAGTCTTGAGAGTGGAGAGATTATGCTTCCTGGCTCTGCTGAAGGTAGACACACTTACTTGAGCTTGGTGGAAGGAACTGAGATTGCCTTCAGTTGGATTAGCCTTCCAAGAGGCAAAGGCAAGTTGTTTCAGGGAAACTGCCTCACCACAAGATTCAGTGTACCATGGACGGGAGGAAGGGTATAACAACTGAAGACGAGATGGGATAAATCTGTGCATGAGAAAGAGCAGTTTACTTTGGAAGAATTCCCAGGAAGAGTTGATGTCAGAGGCAGTGGAGATGGGAGACCAGTCCAGATGATTGCTGGCTGCTTGAAGACCGTGCCAGTAGGCCTGAATGAAATGCCAGACTCGTCGATGCTGAGGAGGCTCTCTGAGGATGGCCAGAGAGATATCCACTTTAACAAGCACATGATCAGAAGAACCGATTTGAGCACAAGAACAGCAGCAGACATTTACAGGGAAGTTTGTCATAATCAAATCTAGAAGCGATGATGCTCCGTTGACTGAGATCTGGGTTGGGAAATTGATAGATTGTGTCAGTCCCAATGAGTCGCATAAATCCTTTGCTGAGGTGCCATGGCTGGTGAGAGAGGTACCCACACCCAGCCAGCTGGCATGATGACAGTTGAAGTCGCCATATATGAGGAAGAGAGAGTTGGGATGAGTGGATAGAAGTTGGTCCATGTTGTCAGAAAGCGAAATGTAAATGGAGTCATCACTGTTTGGAGGACGGTACAGAACACATATGAACAAAAAGTGGGAGCTGAGAGGAAGCCGTAGCCAGAGGTACTCCTGGGGGTGGGGTGGAGAGGGCAGTGCAAGGAGAGTGAGGAAGAGAGTTTTTGATAAAGATAGCAACCCCACCACCAGGACGAGGCTCAGGTCTATCATGCCAGAGGAGGGAGTAACCAGGAATAGATATTGTTATGTCTGGGGGTAAAGCAATATCTAGAGCCAGATAGATTTGTGTAGGTAGGTATTCGACTGTCACGATAGGGAATCTACCTTGTAATAAGTTCTGTGTAGTCCGGTTTGGCGGGTTAAGATATCTGCTTGTGAACATACCATGATGTTCGAGTTTTAAATAGTTATGGATTAAAGATAAACCCCTGTGCGTCAAACCTGGTAGCCAAACCTTTGTCCCTTCTGGCAATGCACACCAACATAGACATTTAGACAGGCCCTTAGCGCAGCATTAAATAATTCCCTTCCCCGACAAAGACAGGCAAAAGGAAACCAGGCAAGGACACCGCCGATGATGGCCGCCGCCAACTACACCTCCGGCAGGCCTAGGAACATCGAGTAGCACGAGCTATCACCAAGCTATGGTCCTGTGATTGGTCAGCGCGCTCGGCGCGAACCTCCAGCCAACGAGTGCGAGAGGCGCGAAGCTGGAAGGTTCGGTGGAAGTCGCTGGTTGGTAGCGTGCCAAGGCTGACGTCACCGGTGTGGAAGTGTAATTCAGTGTAACTTATTAATTGGCACTGGTAACTTATTGGTTGACCTAGTAACAAAGCAGATGCATTTTACATGCAAACTCTGTGGGGGACGGGTTTGTAAATGAGTTAGGAATGTGCACGAACATGATGGTCTCTTGATACACCTGGTCACAGCCCCAGGCTGGAGCACCCCCCTATTGTTTGATAAATGGAACTCACAGCAGGGGGGGCTAGCTGGCGCCAGGAAGGCGACCGGTGACGTCGGCGGAGAGGAGATTACGAGTTCAGCGGACAGAGGATTAAGTCGAGTTGGTCGATATAAGCGAGAGCTGCGGCTGGAGTCGAGAGAACTTGCTACGTGAAGCGCTGACCGAACGGGAGTGTCGGATGGAGAGAAGGACCAGCGAAAAGAGTTAACCTGATCCATTATATTATGCGGTATCATTTTGGTAATTGGATGAAGTGAATACAGTTTAATAAACTAGACCTTTGTAACCTGTGTCCGGTCTTTGGAGTCCTGTGAGTCCCCCAGTAAATTCCCTGACAATCTTGGAGGCACCGCTGCGATCAATTGTACAAGCAAGTCTTCTTTAAAAGGTGAGTGTGTCTTGTTTGGTCCAATATGATTTACGAACTTGGAAGTTATGGGTACATACATGGGGGAGCAGGTGATCTGGGGCTTCTTTGCGCACCAATGCCGCGATATAGGTGGCGTGAGCCATCACGAATGGGATTTCGATAAACGACTGTAGCAATTTATTCGTTTTTTTTTCTAAATGATTTCTGTAAATACGTATTTTTGCGCGGGTTATTAAAGGGCCTTACTGTGACCTGGAAGCGGATGGAGCAAGTGTGCACCTTGCGACCGCTTGCTTCCAGGACGTGTAAGGCCGGTACACTCGTTTACCCACCAGCACACGGATAAAGTACTATTTTTTTTTTTTTGCACTTGTTCGAAGCACTTGACTTGATCGGCGCTCGGCGAGCGACAGGGAACCGGGAAACGGAATTATATTTATATATATATATATTTCCAATATGGTACACCGGCCACAACGATTTTAGCGATTATCCGAGTTTTTTTTAACGATTTCTGTAAATACGTATTTTTCCTGCGCTGTGTAATTCTTCTGACACGCGCCACGAAGAAACGCACCACTGATGTGCATGAAGCGACTTGTTTGCCGGTTCGCTAAGGTCCGTCCGTACACGTGTACAATCGTGTACACCCGTTTGAAATAAATAATTTTTTTTCAGTTTTCCCGCCATGCCTATAAATTCATGACAGACAACCCCCCTCATGCCGGTCCAGAATTATGATGAAAGATGGCGATTGAGGAAAAAATTGCATCAAATTTTGTCCAGGTCCATCAAGAAGCCTTTGAGACATGCTTCACGGTTGAATAAAAAAACCACCGTTAAGAGTACTTCTTTTTTTGTTCAAAGCACTCGACTTGGAGCCAGCGACTTGCTCGGCGGGGGATATAATTTTAGATATATATATAGTATGGGCATGCCCTAGTGAGAGATAATTACAGGAAATGGTGTTTTGTGAGTAGCAACCACTCTCTGGTCGAGGCTCATAGAAAAATTGATACTTATTGATTTGGCACGCTTACAATAGATATTAATGGCGAGGGTTCTGTGGTCGTTCGTTTTGGCTTTGCGAATGGACCAAAGAGACAAAGTGAGAAAGAGAGACAGACAGAGAGAGATAGACAGAAAAAGAAAGAAAGAGAGACATAGAGACAAACAGAGATAAAGATGATAGTCAGACACATAGAGAGAGACAGACAAAAAGAGATAGACAGAGTGAGACAAAGTGAGAAAGAGAGACAGACAGAGAGAGATAGACAGAAAAGAAAGAAAGAGAGACATAGAGACAAACAGAGATAAAGATGATAGTCAGAGTCAGACACATAGAGAGAGACAGACAAAAAGAGATAGACAGAGTGAGACAAAGTGAGAAAGAGAGACAGACAGAGAGAGATAGACAGAAAAAGAAAGAAAGAGAGACATAGAGACAAACAGAGATAAAGATGATAGTCAGACACATAGAGAGAGACAGACAAAAAGAGATAGACAGAGTGAGACAAAGTGAGAAAGAGAGACAGACAGAGAGAGATAGACAGAAAAAGAAAGAAAGAGAGACATAGAGACAAACAGAGATAAAGATGATAGTCAGAGTCAGACACATAGAGAGAGACAGACAAAAAGAGATAGACAGAGTGAGACAAAGTGAGAAAGAGAGACAGACAGAGAGAGATAGAAAAAGAAAGAAAGAGAGACATAGAGACAAACAGAGATAAAGATGATAGTCAGAGTCAGACACATAGAGAGAGACAGACAAAAAGAGATAGACAGAGTGAGACAAAGTGAGAAAGAGAGACAGACAGAGAGAGATAGACAGAAAAAAGAAAGAAAGAGAGACATAGAGACAAACAGAGATAAAAATGATAGTCAGACACATAGAGAGAGACAGACAAAAAGAGATAGACAGAGTGAGACAAAGTGAGAAAGAGAGACAGACAGAGAGAGATAGACAGAAAAAGAAAGAAAGAGAGACATAGAGACAAACAGAGATAAAGATGATAGTCAGACACATAGAGAGAGACAGACAAAAAGAGATAGACAGAGTGAGACAAAGTGAGAAAGAGAGACAGACAGAGAGAGATAGACAGAAAAAGAAAGAAAGAGAGACATAGAGACAAACAGAGATAAAGATGATAGTCAGAGTCAGACACATAGAGAGAGACAGACAAAAAGAGATAGACAGAGTGAGACAAAGTGAGAAAGAGAGACAGACAGAGAGAGAAAGACAGAAAAAGAAAGAAAGAGAGACATAGAGACAAACAGAGATAAAGATGATAGTCAGAGTCAGACACATAGAGAGAGACAGACAAAAAGAGATAGACAGAGTGAGACAAAGTGAGAAAGAGAGACAGACAGAGAGAGATAGACAGAAAAAGAAAGAAAGAGAGACATAGAGACAAACAGAGATAAAGATGATAGTCAGAGTCAGACACATAGAGAGAGACAGACAAAAAGAGATAGACAGAGTGAGACAAAGTGAGAAAGAGAGACAGACAGAGAGAGATAGACAGAAAAAGAAAGAAAGAGAGACATAGAGACAAACAGAGATAAAGATGATAGTCAGAGTCAGACACATAGAGAGAGACAGACAAAAAGAGATAGACAGAGTGAGACAAAGTGAGAAAGAGAGACAGACAGAGAGAGATAGACAGAAAAAGAAAGAAAGAGAGACATAGAGACAAACAGAGATAAAGATGATAGTCAGAGTCAGACACATAGAGAGAGACAGACAAAAAGAGATAGACACTGAGTGAGACAAAGTGAGAAAGAGAGACAGACAGAGAGAGATAGACAGAAAAAAAGAAAGAAAGAGAGACATAGAGACAAACAGAGATAAAAATGATAGTCAGACACATAGAGAGAGACAGACAAAAAGAGATAGACAGAGTGAGACAAAGTGAGAAAGAGAGACAGACAGAGAGAGATAGACAGAAAAAGAAAGAAAGAGAGACATAGAGACAAACAGAGATAAAGATGATAGTCAGACACATGTTTTACAGATGGATACAGGTGGGACAAAGGGAAACACCGTATCAAGACAAGCCGACCAATCAAGGGAAACCAGAGACTTCTACTTCAGATACTCCTTGAAAATGGTGATATTTATCCTAGGAATGGGTTCTCTGGTAGTGGGGACTCTGTGTTGTATGGATTATTTTGGGGTAATGAGGGAACAAAACGCAACACCAGCAAATGATACACAGATATATGATCATGCGGAACGACAAAAGCAGAAGAGAAGTTTGATGAAGGATAAAGACACACCTTTAGAATCCGATGGATTACACGGGATTAATACTTTTTTACATTTAGCCCATACAAGGGCTGCTATAGCAAATGAAACTTGTTGTTGGAACTTGTTGTTGGAACTTGTTGTGGGAACTTGTTGGAACTTGTTGTTGGAACTTGTTGTTGGAACTTGTTGTTGGAACTTGTTGTTGGAACTTGCTGTTGGAACTTGTTGTTGGAACTTGTTGGAACTTGTTGTTGGAACTTGTTGTTGGAACTTGCTGTTGGAACTTGCTGTTGGAACCTGTTGGAACTTGTTGTTGGAACTTGTTGTTGGAACTTGTTGTTGGAACTTGTTGTGGGAACTTGTTGGAACTTGTTGTTGGAACTTGTTGTTGGAACTTGCTGTTGGAAATTGTTGTGGGAACTTGTTGGAACTTGTTGTTGGAACTTGTTGTTGGAACTTGCTGTTGGAAATTGTTGTTGGAACTTGTTGGAACTTGTTGTTGGAACTTGCTGTTGGAAATTGTTGTTGGAACTTGTTGGAACTTGTTGTTGGAACTTCTTGTTGGAACTTGCTGTTGGAACTTGCTGTTGGAACTTGTTGTTGGAACTTGTTGTTGGAACTTGTTGTTGGAACTTGTTGTTGGAACTTGTTGTTGGAACTTGTTGTTGGAACTTGTTGTTGGAACTTGCTGTTGGAACTTGTTGTTGGAACTTGTTGTTGGAACTTGTTGTTGGAACTTGTTGTTGGAACTTGTTGTTGGAACTTGCTGTTGGAACTTGCTGTTGGAACTTGTTGTTTGAACTTGTTGTTGGAACCCGTACTTATTTAATTAATTACATTTCTTATTACATTACAGTAATTACATTACAGTAATTACCTGAGGTAATTACAGTAATTACAGTTCCGGTAATTACAGTAATTACAGTAATCATTACAGTAATTGCAGTAATCTTATTACAGTAATTACATTACATTAACTCAGGCACCTTTTGAGTAAGGAAGCTGATATTTGGACATGACACTGACCAAGGGATGTGGCTGTCAAGGAAAATATTGATTTATTGATTAATCATTTAATAAATTAACTCGTTGATTTATAAATGACTTATTTAATTAAAATTCCTGAGAGATACATCTTCGGATGAAATACTTGCAGATTGGTTATGCTATGAGCCAATTGATTAAGGAAAATATTTTGTGATGGCCATATTGGCAATTTCGTGGCCATATTCGTGGCAACTCAGTTAGTGCCACTGCACCTTTAAAATGCATCCCTGCGTTCATTTTTCGATCGATTGAGTTGAAATTTTGAACAATCGGATCTGGACTGTCGTTGTTAACGACTCTAGCATGCACTCGTCCAATCAGGATGGAGCGGTATGGTCCCCGGATCATCACTGCCCGCAGTTTTAATTAATTTTACTTTTTCTCTTGGGCATATAATTTTGAAGACATGCATGTCATGATAGAGGAAATGTTTGTTCTGTTAAACGGAATAAATGTTGTTAATGCATGTGTGTGTGTATTTTTGTGTATTTGGATATATTTTCACGACTAATTCTAGTTATCGTCCTGCAAAAGGTCTGCTCGTTCTTTTCCTTTGAGTCGTAAATTCCTGTTGAATTCTCATTAAAAAGCGGAATTAAGTACGCTGTGTGATGATGGAGATCCTTGATGACGAATCAGGAATAGTGAATGAGCAGACAAATATCACGGATGGTACACCAGATAGGGAAAATGTAGATGAAACCCCTTTTTGCTCAGGTGCTGTGTAGCGCTGCACAAAGATCCATATGAGCGGGGCCTGGGTGCTGTGTAATTAGTACACAAAGAACCAATTACTAGGGTGCTGAATAAACACAAAGATCCATTTTTGGAGCTGGTTCTCCCGGTGCTGTGATTTATTCAAAGAACCAAAATCTTGTAAGAATTAAGATATGATTTGTCGACATCATAAATACTTTAATATATGTAACGATTTTTGTAACGATCATCCTGCAAAAGGTCTGCTCGTCCTTTTCCTTTGAGTCGTAAAATCCTGTTGAATTCTCATTAGAATGCGGAATTAAGTACGCTGTGTGATGATGGAGATCCTTGATGACGAATCAGGAATAGTGAATGAGCAAACAAAGTGACAAATGCTGCGGCTGGAGCAGTAGAAGCGATGTTTTTTAATGGAAACGAGGTAATGAGTAATTAAAAGTGGGAGGGGGCAACACCACGCATACCTCTTTTAAGGTGTGTATAAACCCTGGAATAAACGTGGGAGGGGGCAACACCACGCATACCTCTTTTAAGGTGTGTATAAACCCTGGAATATTTCAGCAATCAATACAATGCTGAAACTATGTAAGTTAATTTAATGAGTAATTTAATGAGTAATTTAATGAGTAATTTAATGAGTAATTTAATGAGTAATTTAATGAGTAATTTAATGAGTAATTTAATGAGTAATTTAATGAGTAATTTAATAAGTAATTTAATAAGGAATTTAATGAGGAATTTAATGAGGAATTAAAAGTGGGAGGGGGCAACACCACGCATACCTCTTTTAAGGTGTGTATAAACCCTGGAATAAACGTGGGAGGGGGCAACACCACGCATACCTCTTTTAAGGTATGTATAAACCCTGGAATATTTCAGCAATCAATACGATGCTGAAATGATGTAATTTACTGTGTAAGAGGGTCGACCTTGGGTTTGTTTGGGTTTGTTGTTTATTTTGTGGATGTGTATTTTTTGTGTATTTTGGATATATTTTCACGACTAATTCCAGTTAACATCCTGCAAAATTTGCTCGTTTTCTGGCCGAGTCGAAATTGCGTTGAGGTCCTATGGCATGCGCCATTAAAAGCGCTGTGTAATGGTTGAGCTCCCTTTATTTCGTTTTGGTCATGCGGATGAGCAGACAAAATGACGAATGCTGCGGCTGGAGCAGTGGAAGCGATTTTTGAATTGTTCAATGATTATTCGATATTGTTATGACTTATTGTCAATAGGTATACTAAGTGGCCATGAGGTAGCCTGTTGCTATGTACAGTTTTATTCTAGTGTTGATTATACCACATAGCTGTGGTGATAAAGGAAATGTTCGTTTAAATAGATGACTATGATATGACCATGACTATAAAATCATGATGATTATTATGAATGATATCATAGGGTTCAAATGCAGAATGATTGCATGAACTTGGGAAAGAACTTTCAAGCCCTATGGGATCAATTGGGTGTTACAAGCGATGGAGTTTCAAAATTTAGCATGATTGAAGGAATTTTACAGTCTTATTTCAGGAGTTTTACGAAATTTAAATTGCCAAGAGATTTTGGGTACTATTAAAGGAAAAATGATGAGATATTTTTCCAATGAACTTTAATATCTGCCATCCATTTTGGCTGTCTCACGAATGAAGGATGAGTTGCCTTTAGTGGTTGCAAAGAAAATTTGTGGAGACCAGGCAAAATGGGGAAATATGTCAGATATGACCCTAGGACAGGACGGTGATTCATCAATTGACATGAGGTACGAACCAGAGGTGACGACCGATAAAATTCGATCTCAGTCAATGGATGGACCTGTCCTGATATCATTGGGGAAAGGGCTTATGCAAGGAGTCATCCAAAATGATTAATTTGATTTATTGATGAATATTGATGAATTAATTGAAATTGAATAATTGATTGAATTGTTGATTGATTGAATCTAATTGATTGAATTTAATTGAATAAAATTAACTGAATAAATTGAACTGAATAAATTGAATTGAATATATTGATTGTTTGATTGATGAAAATGCGGTCTCAAGAAAGAAGCTTTGATATCTTTGCGAGATATTATCAATGTGGAGACAACCTGGGAAAATTGAGCAAGGTGGTGAGTTTATATACAGATATATATGTGCGGTTACCATTGTGTGATTTCCCCGTCAACAGAGCGGACACCTGAGGATTCACCCATTTCATACTGACCCTTTGGCTCATCTGCAAATACTGATCTGTGAGATTGGATTGTGCAAAAGCCACAGCTGAGGGAGATTCTCTGGAAATCACCGTGTGAACAGGTGGAGAGACCCTTCCTGGAGGTACGAGTGAAGCTTTAGAGGAACAAACTACAACACATCCAACGCTACTTTGATAAAAGGCAGAATGGGAAATGGAGCCTGCAAGAACACACAAGGACAACCAGAGATTCCACAAAAAGGTACTTGTACACATCATATGTACGACCGTTATGGTGCCGAAGCTATAAGGCAGGTCGAGAATTGGTATTTGTGGACAAAGGGACATGATGAGGAGTTTCCAAGAGATGGTACATTTGAGCGAAGTCGATTGGAAAGATTGGAACAAAGATTGAAAGCCAGGAAGAGACAGAATCTAACGATAGACTGGCTTGCATTCCATCTTTGGGATGGTGAATCCAGACAACGGGAACAGCAAGAACGGATAACGGAACTAGAACTTAAAATAAAAAGGATACAGGATACAGTGGAGGAGACAAATGCACAACTGCCCTCGAAATTAGGAATGAAAGTCACAGTTGTCCCATCTGATTTCCAGTTGTCTCCCCAAAAAGGACGGTACAGAGAATTTTTTCGTGTTTCAGGAGATAACGAGAGATTGCAGTGGCAACTCAGGGATGTAGAGATGCAGCCCAGCAATACAAGTGCACAGGCGCACAGATCAGACAACGACAGAAACCGGTGTTTCGAGTGTGGAAAGATGGGACATTGGAGAAGAAGATGTCCGTATGTCAACAGGAAGACAAGGTCATGGGGCAAACCAAGATCAAGGGTACCAGTGCTTACCGGTACCTCAGACAATGATTAGGCCTTCATTGCTGCAAATCCCAAATGATGATTGGCCTCAACAGATTCGATTACTGGACAAACATGAACAACTGTCAATGATTCTTGTGTCTGAAAAGTTTTCAGAGCAAGAATGATTCATTTTTCTTTTTGCTTGTTAACAAATTAATAATTAATTGATCAAATGCCAAAATTGGATCTTCTATTTTGGGCACAGCAATTTTAAATTTACAAAGTTTGGAACAATTGCGTTGCAATTGTTGGCAAACCAAGTAACAAGAGTCACATGATGATCAGGTGGGAATTTCGGACTATTGTTCCGCACGATTGATAGGTCAATGGTCGACTGACATGCAAATGGGTGTGTAGTCAAAATTTGGATAGATTATTGTGAAGGCAGAAAGGGTAATTTCAATTTGACATCATAAGGGTTTTCTAAGAATGGACTTTTGGTTTATTTGTCTATAAGCATTTTGAATTTGATTGACAAATTTTATGAAATTGAAATAAAATTGACACCCATCTGATCTGTAAATAATGGTTCCAACGCAAACAAATATGCATAATGCATGTGTGTGTGTGTTTTTGTGTATCAATCTTACAAGATTGTTGACACCGACAGTGTGCCTGTCTGGAAATGGATAGTTATATGTGGATGGGATTGGGATATGTGGATGGGATTGAATATCCAGAGAATCCGTAAAATAAAATAGAAATATAATTTGATTATGAACATTATCTCTTTTGTCAAGGGAAATGGAATATAAAAATTTTTTTTTGATGTGCTGGGTTATGAGCAGCCATTAATTAATAGTAAAATTGTGAGTAATTTTGGGATTCCATTTTTGATAGAATGTATATGAGAATAACATCTATTTATGGATATGAGCTTCATAAAAGGAAATGAGGAAGTACAAAATCATCCAAATTTGGGAGAGGTCTTACACTGACTTCCCAGAATACTCTGCTCATGGATTTTATATATATAAACTTGAATTTTATCAGCATATAAATTGTGCTGTATGTATGGATGTGTTTTAGGCATAGATGATATGGGAAAAGAGTAAAGAAAATTTTGCTGGTTTGAACTATTGTGGGTTTTCAGTTCTGGAGTTTAAACAAAGTCACTGGTTAACAGATGAGAAAGGATAGTAAATAAATTATTCCCTGCTGGGCAAATTAAGTACGATATTACTAAGACTTATGAGAGCTATTGTTCCGCCTTACAGCAGTGGAAAATTATTGGAAAAAATTAGATCCAACATAATGAATCTATAAAAGAATGTGATAGGGATAATATCCTCAATTTGTACTAATTATTTGATTGTGGGTAAAGGAATTAAGTCATCGTAGTGGATTGTTAACAGCAGCCTGAAAATGTCCTGAGAGTGTGCATCCATGTAATCAGAAATCCCAGATTTGTTTTTACAAACAACATTTTGGTAGAGGTCTTGTGTGGAACACTTCCTTGGTAGATAAAAACGGTACTGCATGCTGGCAGCCACTTTTGCGGCCAGTTAGGCCAAACAAATTGAGAGGAAATTGTAGTTAAATACGTAAGTTACACATGGCTATTTGTAAAAAAGGAAATTTGTTGAGATGGGAAACATTTTTTCGAAGGTTTATTAAGGTGTTATAATATGACATGTGGCAAGGCAAACTATTGGATAGGAAAATTAGATCTGGCTATAGAATAAATTTATTGACCCCTTGAAGTTAATCCTTCGAATCATTGTTTCACTGGCATTTTTGTTCACATTGGAAATGGTTTGGTAGAGCTTTGGTTAAAACCTTTGGTTGCGGTATCTTGGAACGAATTGATAAACCATAGGAGATTGATAAGAATAGAAACAAATATGGACCCAAAATAGAAAGTTGGATTCATGCCTCTCATTGCAAGCAAGCACATGGGGCTAAGGTGGACGATCCCACAGAAAATGAGGCTGCACCTAGCAGCCCAGCAGAACATTCAGTGGTAGAAAAATGATAGTCATGATTTACAGTCATTTGAATTACATTTTAACACCCCTTGCATTGATAAACATTACATTTTCAACATGTGATATTCCTACTTGGAATAGTGACATTTATTTGCCTACATGACATACAATTACCTGCTGATATTAATACAGCATGAGTGAAAAAATGTATCACAACTACACTCATGATCAGGGGATTGAGTTCAACCCCGGGAGATAGGGGGATCAGGGTAAGACAAATAATCTGATTATGTTACATATTAAGGGATTTTCTTTATTTACCTTTTAGGAAGCTTGTTAGTTTGGTATATAATGTTAAATGTCATCGACATATAACTATGTCATAGATATGAATATATACAAGGAGTAGCAGACTTGTTTGTTGGTTTAGTAGTTATATTGGCAATTGTTTTAGTGGTGGCTTGCTTGAAAGCCTTAGTGACGGTGTGTTTGAATAAGGTAACCAACAACACGATGATAACGCATGAAGTGACAAATGAGGAAAGAAATGTGGAACCAGAAAAGGAAGACTTTTATGGCGACATAAATACTGAGATTAAAAGACTAAATCAAGTGATGTTGCAAATGAATACAGTAGAATTAAGATAATGGCATAACGACAATGTTATGAGTTGTGTCAATTACAATATCAATGAACTCATATCACCACGAGTGACACACTGTTAGGAAAAAAAAAAAAAGAGGGAAAAGAAAAAGTGGAGAGGAATTATGGTAATAATACATTATGCTTAATTTGTTGGTTTGGGAAAATTGTTGTTGGGAATTAGGTATTCCCGTGTGTGATTGTAATCATATACAATGCTATTCTTAGTTTAGTAATAAAATACATACCTGATTGAATATTATTTGTGTGACGCATATAAATGAATATAACTTTTTGTGTTAAGGAAAAACAACAAATTGTTGAATGTGAAACTGTCGGAAGATATACATGATTATGCTGATTTCATGGTAAGATGTACCCTATCTGATTCAGTGTGTGCGGAAAGCAGATTCAGATATGACTGAGCATAAGGATAAGACGAGATCACATTTTGGAGGGATTGCTAACGGAATTGGGAAGAAGAAAGAAAGAAAATTTGTGGCTAAAAAATGAAGTTAATCGTGGCATACACCCTCTTTCTCAAAGAATGATGAAGACATTCTCCCGTGTAACTTGGAGATGAATGCTTACCTTCACCAAGGAAATTTATGTGACCATTTGCCTGGATCACACTGCAACATATGAAAGAAAGGCGATCACTTACTCTTGTTCGAAGACTTCGAACATTCACCACATCAGAAGTTGCAGGACAACGACATTTTACCTGCAACCTCTGTGAAATGCGGGGACATATGTTATTACTTCACCAACGTCCGGGGAACCAGCATGGAGCTGCAAAAAACGGCTGTGCCCTTGTCACAACAGCTGTGCACGATTCTGCTGGATTGCTCCTGGTAAGGACCATGAATGACCTGAACACCATGGTCCCAACATCATTGTGGATGCATCCGGCATCCCTGTTCCACATCTTGCTGGCCAATCAATGTCACACCAATACTTGCTGCCCACTCACAATAAGGGAGGAGGCAAGTCGACTACAACTGGGTGAAGGCCTTGTTCAGGAATTACTATGGTTTACAGCAAAAAGTGGCAAGAATGCTACAAGGAGAGCAGGGTCAGTCTATGACTCCGCAATGTTACCACAACAGCGAAATCCTACACGAAGTAGTGCAGGAGCTATGAAGACATTAGGAGAAAATGTTTCATACCTGGATTCAAACACAAGTGATCAGCCCTTCCTTTCAAACAAAGTCAACATTTGTGTGGAGGCAAACGTTTTTGCCAGATGGTGCAGATGCTTTACAAAACTTGAAAATGAAGTGAAATTGTTGTATCTTGGTGATGGTGAAGTGTTGTTTTGAAAATATATTTGTGATGCAAATGCAATAGATTGAACAATATGGAAGGAGTCAATGACCAACGAAATGTTTTGTGATTCTTGCAGGATGACGGTGTATGCCTAAGGGAATTTGATTACCAAAGTTATGATTATTTACTTATACTTGTAATGATGTTTACTTGTAGTGATTGATTGTTTACTTATATTGATGTTTAGATTAATGGTTAATATAAACAAAAACAAAAAGATGAGGGAATTGTGGAAGTGTAATTCAGTGTAACTTATTAATTGGCACTGGTAACTTATTGGTTGACCTAGTAACAAAGCAGATGCATTTTACATGCAAACTCTGTGGGGGACGGGTTTGTAAATGAGTTAGGAATGTGCACGAACATGATGGTCTCTTGATACACCTGGTCACAGCCCCAGGCTGGAGCACCCCCCTATTGTTTGATAAATGGAACTCACAGCAGGGGGGGCTAGCTGGCGCCAGGAAGGCGACCGGTGACGTCGGCGGAGAGGAGATTACGAGTTCAGCGGACGGAGGATTAAGTCGAGTTGGTCGATATAAGCGAGAGCTGCGGCTGGAGTCGAGAGAACTTGCTACGTGAAGCGCTGACCGAACGGGAGTGTCGGATGGAGAGAAGGACCAGCGAAAAGAGTTAACCTGATCCATTATATTATGCGGTATCATTTTGGTAATTGGATGAAGTGAATACAGTTTAATAAACTAGACCTTTGTAACCTGTGTCCGGTCTTTGGAGTCCTGTGAGTCCCCCAGTAAATTCCCTGACACCGGCAAGGTTACATCAGCGCGCGCCGAACGACATTTTTGGAGAGCACATCCGGTTCTTGTTTGCGCAGCCCTTCCTCTTGGAGATCCAGCTCTTCGTGCTTGGACATCATTCACTCTTCTTGCTTGCTCTTGGAGATCCAGCAGTTCGTCTTGCACGTCCTTCCCTGGCTGTCGTGTGCGATCGGTGCTTCTGAAGCTTGGAGTGGTGTACGGACCTCGCGGGCGTTGGCTCACCATCTGCGTGTGCTTGGAACGGTGTTCGGTGCTGTGGTGCTGGAGCGGGGGACCTCGTGGGTGCATCGGGGCCGAATGGAGCCATGTTGGACGGCAGCCAAAGACAAGACGAGGGACAGATAAGGCCGCACGCACCATTTTACACGACGAGACAATTCTTTTCCTTTAACCCACTCCTGTGTCTGTTGTTGAGTCTGGTGTGTGGGATCCCAATTTAGGACTTTGATTTAGTATTGCGTTTTCCTGTCCCTACCTTTTATTACAATAACCCTTGTATTATTTTCCATTCCCCACAAATCTTGTGTCCGGTTGAGTTTGTTCGCCTTCGACAGTTACGCGCTCCCGCTTCTTAGTCTTCACTTCTTCCTCCCCGCGTTTCATAGCAAAATCCGTGTTGGTCGTCACCTCAATTAAATCCGTTCTGGTCTTCCGCGGTCCCTGGTGTTAACCGGAGGGATTCACACGACAATATTAAGGAATCAAGACATCTTGAAGGAGGAAAGTTTCTGTTAAGCAGATTACGTCTGGTTTGTCAGAAGCAACCTGCATGGAGAGATCAATCAGGTTTGAGCGAAGGCCCCGGATGTTTGAGGTCCATACCGTTAAGGATGACTGAGGGGGAACATCGGGTGTAGGACAGGGGAGGGGAGGGGAGGGGAGGGGAGGGGAGGGGTAGGGTAGGGTAAGATGAAAGGTGAGAGGTGGAGGGAGGGAGAGCTGTTGATAGTGTGTCAGAGATTGCAGAAGAGTTAGGAGAAAGGTAAGGATGAGGAGGGCAAAAGGTTTGATGGTGATGGGATGAGGCACAGTGAGGGGGTGTTTGAGGGGGAGGGGGGGGGTGAAGAGCAAAGTATAAGGTTGGAGGAGGTGGAGGTATGAGATTAGAAGGGAGACGAAGTGGGGAGGAGGCAGCTTTGAGGAGGGAGGAGGGGGGGGGGGGGGAGAATTGGAGAAAGATGGTCAAGGAAAAGGGGGAGATTTGAAGGGGAGGGGTGAGGGAGATTTGAAGGGGAGGGGCCAGGGGGGAGATTTCGAGGGGAGCGGGGAGTTTAGGTGGGGAGGGGGAGTTTAGGAGGGGAGGGGGGAGTTTAGGAGGGGAGGGGGAGTTTAGGAGGGGAGGGGGGAGTTTAGGAGGGGAGGGGCGAGTTTAGGAGACGAGGGGTGAGGAGGGAGTTTAGGAGGGGAGGTGTGAGGGGGGAATTTAGAAAATGGATGGTTCATGAAAAACGAACATTTATTACAAACTGGGTTTATTGTGATTTTCAAGTTAGAGATCCGTTTAAAAACAATAGAGGAGGGGTGGAATGAAGGTGAGTTTAGAGAATGCAGAAAGGAAGGACTAAGATTTTAAAAAAATTTGAAGTGGAATGAATTGAAGGGAAAATTGAAAAAAGCCTTTTAATAGGAAGAAAAACAGCGTGTTGTAATAAACCACTGAATAAAACACTGCAGGGCAAAGTTTAAACATATTTAAACAAAACCGTGAAAAACAATCTGGGAAAAGTCCCGAAGTGAGGACATGGATTTGAGAAAGTAGGAGAAAGGGTTGAATGAGTATGGAGGAAACTAGAGTTGGAAAGGCTGGAGAGGTTGGAAGAAAAAGGAGAGAAAAGAGGGCGAGAGAACAAGCACGTGTCCACGAGGAAAGAAAGAATTAGAACAGTTATTTTTTAATTTATTTATTTTTTGTATTTAAAACGTTAGACAAAGGGCAAGATGTTCGTGGGAGGTAGGGGGAGAAAAGAAAATCAAAGAAACAAGCAAATGCAGCAAAAGAAAGAACTTATATTCACAATATACCGATGGGGGGGGGGGGGGGGGGGTTGGGGAGAGCCGAGAGAGACCATGCCGCGCACGAAGTGCGATCAAAAGACGACTAATTACACACAAGTTGGCAATAATTACAAAACCAAAACTAACTAGAAACACACAACAACACATATACAACAACATGCATTTTAAAGGCCATTTTCCCTGCTAGAGCGGGGGTTAGCCTTGCGGTCCCCATGACAATCTTCTCCATTTTGCCCTATTTTCTGCATCTCTCCTTGTTAACCCCCTTGCCCGCATTTCTTCTTCCACCATCTTTCGCCAAGTCTTTCTCGGTCTTCCCCATCCTCTGCTTCCTTCTACATTCATTTCCATCACTCTTCTCAACCAGTCACTTTCATCCTTCCTCAACACATGACCAAACCATCTCAACCTGTTCCTCTTCACAGCATCAATCACAGGCTCTATTCCCATCATCTTTCACAATTCATCATTTGTCTTCCTCTCTCTCAACGATACTTCGCACATCCGTCGAACCATTCGCATTTCCACCCTTTCCAACCTTCGTTGCTGCTCTACGTTCATTACCCATGTCTCGCTCCCATAAATCATAACACTTCTCACACATGCAGCATACACCTTTCCCTTCAGCTTCAACGACACTCCCCTCATCATCAGCACGCCACTCAGTTCCCGAAACTTCTTCCATGCACATCTCACTCGAGCAACCGTTGCCGAGTCTGATCCACCTTCTCCATTCAGCATGTCTCCGAGGTAGCAAAATGTTTTCACACCTTCCAGCTTCACGCCGTCTCCAAGATCCAACTCGACATTTCCTCCATCTGCAGCTCCCTCTGTGCACACCTTACATTTGAATGGAGCTGCCACACTGGTTAATGACCCTCTCAGACCACTACATTTTTGATGAAACCACTCAGCGCACATTGTACATTGAATGGAGCTCACTCCGACACCCTTCCTACACACAGCACAGGGCCACTTCCCAGTTCTTTCCACCTCACCACATGCTTTTTTACCACTTGCCATCACCTTCGTCTTTCCGATATTCACCTTCAGACCTTTTGTCTCCATACATTCCTTCCACGTGTTCATCTTTTCCTTCAGTCCATCCATACTTTCCGCAATCAACACCAGATCATCTGCATACAACAACTCCCACGGTAAACCCTCCTTTACGTTCTGAGCCAGCACCTCCATCACAGCTACAAATAGCAGTGGACTTAGTACCGACCCCTGATGCACTCCCACCTTCACCTCAAACTCACCACTGTTCCCGTCCTTCGTCCTTACAGCTGTGCGCGCTCTTTTGTACATTGCCATCACTACTCTGATCAACCATTCCTCCACTCCTAACTTCCTCAATGCCCATGTCAATACTTTGCGTGGTACCCTATCGAATGCTTTCTCCAGATCAACAAACCCAAGAAACAACTTCTTCCTCTTCTCCATGTACTTCTCCTGCAACTGCCTCACAATGAAAAGCGCGTCTGTCGTTCCTCTTCCTGGCATGAATCCAAACTGCATTTCGTCGATCTTCACTTTCTTCCTTATCCTCCTCTCCAACACCCTTTCCAATACCTTCATTCCATGCTCCAATAACTTTAGCGCTCGGTACGAGCCACACTCCAGAGGGTCACCTTTCCCCTTGTATAGAGGGACGAGGGTACTCAGTTCCCAATCCACTGGAATGCGGCCTTCTTTCACCACCAGATTACAGATCTCTGTCATTCTCTTCACACCCCAACTTCCTGCTGCCTTCAACATATCTCCCACAACTCCCGTCGGCCCTCCCGCTTTTCTACCCTTCATTGCTTTTATCGCTTCCTCAACTTCCTTCTCAGTTATCTGCTCTGCCGGTCCTAAAACAGGGTTACTCTCTATGTTGCCATCCCATTCATTCTCTGTATTCAACAGCATTTCCATATATCTTTAACATCTTCCTTTAATTCCATCTGGGTCGACAACGATTTGTTCCACTTCATCCTTCAAGCAACTCACCCCCATCACATCACACCTCTCTTTCGCTATCTGCTTTGAAATCCTGAATACTGCTTTCTGACCCTCTTCCGAATCCAAGCGTTCTCCGAACATTTTCCTACATGCCTCCTGCGCCTTTGCTACCTCTTTCTTTGCAGCCTTCCTGGCTGCCTTATAACTTTCATGCTCTGCTGTTTGACACATATGCAAGAAAATAACCAGTGGAAATTTGACAAAGACACGAATGGGAAAATACTCACTTCGATGCCGTGGAGAGATCGAAGCAAGCCTCCTCGCTTGAGGGACCGGAAGCCAATAATATATTAAATCTTAAATTTAAAAATAAAATATTTAAAATAAATGTAGTAATAAAAATAAAATATAAATTGCCTGCTGACCCTCAAATACATTCTCTACTTGGTCCTAATGCTAATCTCTGACATCTTGCACAGTAGAGCGACATGTCCAACGTGAAGAATTACCTTATTTACTTACAATACATGCCGGATCAATCCCATTATCTGAACAGTATTCTGCTCTCCATCTGGTAAGCAAAGTTTCAATTAATATTACATTTTTAATAAGACTGATGATTTTAAAATGCAGAGCCTCACCAAGGTACTTGTCTAAATGATATCTGTCATACACAATGGCACTATATCAAAGTAGGCCGCTCGGGAGCGCCATATTAATGTTCCACCTGCAAGAGAACACACACAGATAGCCTCTCCCTTTGAAACATGGCAAATAATCCCAATAAATTTGCTCAACTAACAACTTTATATGAAATAGCACAAATTGCATTGAAGATCCATAGTGCTTATCTTTATTTCAGAAACGTGATCATAATCAATAATAATAATAATTTAAAAAACAATACCCATTTTGAATTGTACAGATTTGGTACATTTGGCATCATTCATTTCAACAACCCGAGTGCAGAAGTAGGAAAATAAGATTGGTTTACAAGGAAGATATTAAACTGAGCATTCGGCAAAGAAAACCTGTGAAAGAATAATGTGGTTCGTAAGAATAATCATCACTGAGAAAACCATAAATCCCACAGCACTAAGTTTAGCAGCAGTCTTAAAGGCAAACACGCAAGTGCATAAATAGACAAAGGAGAGGAAGAGATGCCTGTGTGTGCACAACAGCTGCACAAGCATTGCTACTTGCAATATTACAAAAATGGCGAAAGAGTGGTGTGAAGTCATTCCAGTAACTGCTCCGAAGCTCGATCTGAAAGGGGAGTTCTCCACACTACCGCAAAATGCACTGTTCCCAAGAATCATCTGCCAGTGCCAGCTGGGCAGTCAATGGAGGAAGCGTATGCTCATCTTCTGTTCAACATCTACCTTCTCCAACACCTGGGCAACAGGCAGGCATTTTATGGTGTTCAACAGCCTGTGGTTTTTCGCGACGCTCCAAATTAAATGAATAGTCAGGTTTTGCAGTTTTTTTATCGGAAGTAAAGGAAACAAGTCAGGAAACGACGATGGTTCACGAGCGAGCGGTATTCAATGACAAAGGACGGACTACTTTGAAATGGCCGTCCTTTGTAACCTTTAAAAGTCAAAACCGACATTGAAAATATATAAATAGGAATGTATTATTTGTTATGACTAGTTAGCAACACAATACTGAAAATTCGGTTCGATTCCGACAACTTTGAAAATTTGACCTTTGTGACCTTGAAATGTCAAAAGGAAGGTTACTGACCTTGAAATGATAGAAAATAATGTATAATCAGTTATGAGGTTAGTTAGCTACACAATACCGAAAATTCGGTTCGATTCCGACAACTCTGAAAATTTGACCTTTGTGACCTTCAAAGGTCAAAGGTCAAATATTCTGAAATTTGTTGGAAAACTTGTATTTCATGATGTATGTGATAATATAAAATCATGTACGACATTTCACCCTATCAGGAAGCGAACAATGTAATAAAACCATCAAAAATCGACTTTTCTAAATTTTGTGACCTTGTGACCTTGACCTTGGGGCGAAAATGAAAAACATCGAGCTCCGTGGGGCTAGACAAATGACATTGGCCGAACCAAATACCGAAACCCCTGTCAGATTCCACCAAACCCCTCGGAGAAGATGTAGCTTGAACTCGATTACCCCCTAAAAAGACATCTTTTTCGGGCGTGGCTTCGCCCACAATGGGCGCAATACGCCCACTCTAGGCAGGACACAACTAGATCATGATATCAACCTCCCACCCAAGTTTCATCAAGATCGGATGATATTATCGGGTAGTTATGCTGCAGACACAGACACACCCATGACGAATATAGTGGTCACTGTTTGATAACTCGTGAACCAACAAATCATGCCAGCACACTCACTGGCACTCTGA
This sequence comes from Myxine glutinosa, assembly GCF_964187855.1. NCBI lineage: Eukaryota > Metazoa > Chordata > Myxini > Myxiniformes > Myxinidae > Myxine > Myxine glutinosa. Next base: position 176,269,886 of record NC_136265.1, read on the forward strand.
CCAAATTTCAAATTCCTGCCCTGACGACCATTGAGACTGCTTAAGCAGCACTGAATCTGCCTTTGGGCTCCCCTCCAAGAGAGGGAGAGATATCAAAACCATAATAAGATACAGTACAATGCAAAAGTTTGACTTAATCCAATGATATTCAGACTTTAGGGTAAATGCATCAAATTATCGGTGATAACAGTCAAACGTGTTTATTAATGTCAATTAACAGCCTTTATAAATACACGACACAGAGTTTGAGTAAACTAGAAAGAGTAATCAGGGATTGCAGACCCTCACTCAGACTCCTTTTGTGTGGTTTTGTGTGGTGTATTTTGTGTACTGTTATGTTACATAATTAACTAGAATAGCACTCGGTAGAGCGCATACCTCTGCCAGGTTGAACAGTTTACGTTTTGTATCCCGCTGATTGGCCGGATCTGGACCTGAACCAAAATCGAATTTGCTTGTTCTCATCACCAAACCAACCCATCCACCAAGTTTTGTCATAATCAGTCAACAACTTTTTGAGATATCGTGTTCACAGACAGATGAAATCATAATCTCCGTCTACCTTCAGTAGCCGAGGTAATAGACGTAATTACATAATTAGTAGACGTACTCACGCTCCAATTGAATGTATTTAATAGATATAGTTACATTCCAATTGCGCGTAATTTATAGATGTACACACATTTCAATAGCATGTAATTAACAGACGCACTCACATTCAAATGGTACGTAATTAATAGACGTACTCACATTCAAATGGTACGTAATTAATAGACGCTCACATTCAAATGGTACGTAATTAATAGACGCACTCACATTCAAATGAATGAATGAATGAATGATCGTTTTGAGGCCATTTTTCCCCGCTACAGCGGGGGTTAGCCTTGCGGGCCCCATGACCTTATGGTTCTCTTTTTGAGGCAGTTTTTATGGCCGGATGCCCTTCCTGACGCCAACTCTTAGTCACCTCTTACGATGAGCAGGGATAACTCACATTCAAATGATACGTAATTAATAGACGTACTCACGTTCCAATGGTACGTCATTCATAGACGTATACATATTTCAATAATACTTAATTAATAAATGTTCTTGCGTTCCAATTGTACATAATTCGTACCAATTAATAGACGTAATCGTGGTCCAATGGCATGTAATGAAGACTTACTAATGTGCAAAGTCAAGGCTCAATAAGCCAGAACAAAGAACGGATCAAGATGCAATATAACAAAATAAAGAGGAGACAGAGGATATGGGGTGTGGAGGGAGGCAGGGGGGCAAACACCAGGGTTGAGGGACAATATCCAGGAAGACTTGGACAAATAAGGGATGTGGGGCAGAATGAGGGGTAGGGGAGGACACAGGAGCTGGACAAGATGGATACAGAAGTAAACTCTCAGTAAGGAAAAACTGGAAATTTGGAAAGTTGTGAACTTTGGGGTAGAGGAGATGACGTTAACGGGGGTAGAAAATAAAATGGTTTTGGGTCGGGATGATATAACATGGTCGTGAAATGAGCAGCGATTCTGAATTTTGGGAGATTCACCAGAAGGGGTTGATGCCTGATGGTGGACCCTGCAGAAACCTGGAGTCGGGAGAGGGGGGGTGGGGGGGCAAAGCATGGAAAGAGCAGCGGATGCAAGAACAAAAAAGAGACTGCAGAAGACATACACTACATGACCAAAAGTATGTAGACACCCCTTCTAATTAGTGGATTCGGCTATTTCAGCCACACCCATTGCTGACAGGTATATATAATCAAGCACACAGCCATGCAATCTCCATAGACAAACATTGGCAGTAGAATGGGCCACACTGAAGAGCTCAGTGACTTTCAACATGGCACCGTCATCGGATGCCACCTTTCCAACAAGTCAGTTCGTCAAATTTCTGCCTTGCTAGAGCTGCCCCGATCAACTGTAAGTGCTGTTATTGTGAAGTGGAAACGTCTAAGAGCAATAACAGCTCAGCCGCTAAGTGGTAGGCCACACAAGCTCACAGAACGGGACCGACGAGTGCTGAAGCGTGGAGCGCGTCCTCAGTTGCAAGACTCACCACCGAGTTCCAAACTGCCTCTGGAAGCAACGTCAGCACAGTAACTGTTCGTCGGAAACTTCATGAAATGGGTTTCCATGGCTGAGCAGCCGCACACAAGCCTAAGATCACCATGCGCAATGCCAAGCATCGGCTGGAGTGGTGTAAAGCTCACCGCCATTGGACTCTGGAGCAGTGGAAACGCGTTCTCTGGAGTGATTAATCACGCTTCACCATCCGGCAGTCGGACGGACGGATCTGGGTTTGGCAGATGCCAGGAGAACGCCACCTGCCTGAATTCATAGTGCCAACTGTAAAGTTTGGTGGGGGAGGAATAATGGTCTGGGGCTGTTTTTCATGGTTCGGGCTAGGCCCCTTAGTTCCAGTGAAGGGAAATCTTAACGCAACAGCATACAATGACATTCTAGACGATTGTGTGCTTCTAACTTTGTGGCAACAGTTTGGGAAAGGCCCTTTCCTGTTTCAGCATGACAATGGCCCCGTGCACAAAGCAAGGTCCATACAGAAATGGTTTGTTGAGATCGGTGTGGAAGAACTTGACTGGCCTCTACAGAGCCCTGACCTCAACCCCATCGAACACCTTTGGGATGAATTGGAAGGCTGACTGCGAGCCAGGCCTAATTTCCCAACATCAGTGCCCGACCTCACTAATGCTCTTGTGGCTGAATGGAAGGAAAAAGCCTTCCCAGAAGAATGTAGGCTGTTATAGCAGCAAGGGGGGGGGGGGGGCAACTCCATATTAATGCCCATGATTTTGGAATGAGATGTGTGATGTTTGGGTGTCCACATACTTTTGGTAATGTAGTGTACCACCGATCTGTCTGCAATGGGAAAGTGATAGGCCCATAGACTCAGCTTCGTCGCGGAAGATTCTAATGATCTTGGAGGCCTTGGTTGTCATGGTGTCAAGCTGTGCAAGGTGTGAGGCAAGAGTGACAGCCCATAGGGGAGAGCACACATTTCCACGATGGCCTCCAAAGCCAGCCGCTGACTGGGCCTCCTCCATTGTGCAAGGTCTTTCCTTGGCCAATGTGAACTTTTGACAACTGACAAGGTCTTCATTCGCAGCTTGATGGAATACTGCTCTCCTATAATCTGGTGTTGGCTTAGCGGTTAGGGTGCCGGCTTGGGATCCTAGGTTCCTGGGTTTGAATCCCGGCCGATTCCTGAATTAACGCCAGGGGGGTTGACTCGGCCTGTCATCCTTCCAAGGTCGGCAAATTGAGTACCAGCTTTCTGGGATGAATGATCACGGTGTGTACCCCAATTTAGAATAGGTACACCGTACCAAGGGTTGGCGTCAGGAAGGGCATCCGGCCATAAAAAACATTGCCTCAAACAGGGAACCATGATTGTCATGGGGCCCGCAAGGCTAACCCCCGCTCTAGCAGGGAAAATGGCCTTAAAACGATCATTCATTCATTCATTCCCCCCTTTTGGGCTAGCTCCCCTGCCGCACACCTTGCCCTTCTTGATGCCACGGAAAGCAAGGACCTCAAAATTAATGGGATTTCCCACAACGAAGCTGAGTGTCTCAGCCTTTTACTTTTGCATTGCAGACAGGTTGGTCACCTCTGTATTCTACCATCTCCTTTTTGGTCTTGCACCCCTGACCCTCTCTTGGCTTTGTCCCTCGCAAGTTTATACAGGGTATACAAGGTCTGCCATTTCTCCTCTTCTTGTTAAACTCCCAAAATCCAGGCTCACTGCACCCCTCCACTCATTTCTTCCACAGGTGAGGGAAAAGAGGAACAACTTCCCCAGTCTGATTAGTACCATTCTTTCCTTATGGCTTCAAGAGAAGCTGTTCTCCACGACCTCATGCCATCCCCCATCCATACTCATGATTTATTCTACCCCAAATAACCACATCCCAGGTTATTATGCTTTTGCCCCTCTCTCCCCTCCCTTGCCTCTTTACATTGGTACGTTCATTTACTGTTTCATCCCCAATTTCCTCATGCTCTTCTTGCTGTGTTTCAGCTTGTTCACCCACACGTCCTCCTTCACCACTTGATCTCATTTCTACGCCGCTATTGGCGTTCCCCCCATTCCATTTTGTTCCATTCCATTCTGCTCTCGCTCTTCTACCAGCCTCAACCATGTATACAGAAAAAAAAAAAAAAAAAAAAAAAAAAAAAAACTTTTCTCCATTCTTTTACACAACTTTGTCAAACAATTTTGCATCACATAGCCCCCAAAGCATGCGCATAGCTTAATAATGCATGCTGAAACAGTCAATCGTAGCTGCCATGACTCACCTTTTGAAACTCAGAGAATGAGATTGCATGATCTCCATCTTGATCAGCTTCCTGAATGGTTCGGTCAGCGATGCTGCCCAGCTGTTCATCAGAGATATTCACCCCAACCATCATCCGTAGCACCTGGTGAGAATAAGTACAAACAGGTCAATGCTGATGCAAGCTCAGGGATATCCACAACAACAACAACAACAACAACATGCATTTTAAAGCCATTTTCCCTGCTAGAGCGGGGGTTAGCCTTGCGGTCCCCATGACAATATTCTCCATTTTGCCCTATTTTCTGCATCTCCCCATGTTAACCCCCTTGCCCGCATTTCTTCTTCCACCACCTTTAGCCAAGTCTTTCTCGGTCTTCCCCGTCCTCTACTTCCTTCCACATTCATTTCCATCACTCTTCTCAACCAGTCACTTTCATCCTTCCTCAACACATGACCAAGCTCAGGGATATCCACGATGCAAACTAATCGTTGATGTTTGCAAAGCCTCCAATTCAATTATCATAAGTATCGCAAATGCCTATTGGCCTACAATGCAGCAAAACTAGCAGAGTCCCATGGAACATTCGAACAATGTAAAATGTGACTTTGTCCTCAACTCTCCCCACCTCCCCCAACCCAAAGGCATCAATCCCCTCCCGAATCCAAGCCTTCAACCCACCTCCCTCCCCCCCCCCACAACACCTCACTCAACCGAAAGTACTCAGCCCCCCCCCCCCACCCCCCAAGCCTCTCACCCCAACTCGAAATCCTCAACATTAAGGTTTCAATTTCCCCCAATTCCCAACCCTCCCCCCCCCCCCCCCCACGCTGAAGGTCCTCACCCCCCCCCCCCCACCCCATAGCCTCAACCTCCCCTTCCAAATCTATCCCATCCTTGCTACCTGCCTACCCTCCTTCCCAACCCCAACTACATCCTCCCCTCACCATCCTCCCACTCATAAAAGCAAATTGGCACCACCACATCAAAACAGCACAATATTTATTAATGCTTTTCCCTCCCCCATCATGCTATCACAGACTTCACAGAAACCCCTCATGGTCTCTTGTCCAACTCACAATCCCATGATATATGCAGAAACCCTCTGGCATTGCTACTCTGAAGTGATCATGAGCAGGCCAATTGTGCCAATAAATGACCCAGAACCAATTATCTTCTTCCTGATCAATAATATACACATTGATAAAAGTAAATAATGACAGATGTTTTCTTTCACAATGTCGCAAGATTCCCAGAAGTCCTCAGACAAAGACATGGGTTTCATGGTCCCGAGGTCGAGTCGTTCAAGACAACATAGTCGGAAGTATGAAGCTTTCATCCGCAGCTCAATGGAATACTGCTCTCCCCTCTGGGCTGGTGCTCCTGTCTCACACCGAGCTCGGCTTCACTCTGTAGAAACCAAAGCTTTCAGAATCATTGGTATCTCCTGTGATGAAGCCGATTCTGAGGGCCTTTCACTCTCTCACCGAGGCAGGTTGGTGGGCTTTCTGTCTTCCACAGACTTCTCTCCCCCTCCGGCCTAGCCCCTCCCCCAAGTTCTGTCTGTGCTCTGTCCCCCCAATATTCCTGCAGGCACACAAGATCTTCCAGCAACCCTCTTCTGGTAAAATTACCAAAATCAAGACTCTCTGCTGACCTTCACTCTTTCATTCCCCTTTTCTCCCACCTCTGGAACAAACTCCCACTCTCTCTTCAATCCCTCTCCTCCCTCCAGGCATTTAAAACAGCTGTTCAGCACCATCTCTTATCTTCCCCCATCCAAAACCTTGATCTTTTCTACCCCCGTTAATACACCCCAGATCCGCCTCTTTCAATCCCCAACTTCTTTCCTGAAATTCCAAGTAATGTTCATTTGCTTTATACTGTGTACCCCTCCCTCATTCCCCAGCTCTCCCCCTCCCACAGATCTACCGACGTCCCTGTTCTCTACTGTTGTTGTGCTTGTGTGCTTCCTTCTCTCTACCCCTCCCTTTATTGTATGTTTTATGTATCCGTTTATGTTTTTTGTGTTTAATGTGTTAGCTCTTACACGAGTCTCGATCTTGTGTGCAAAAAACATATAAAAATAACAATAACAAAGTAATAGCAAAGACCTGTGTAAAGCCGCCGTCACACCTTGACGTTTTAGCCAGCGTATGCCGACGTATGAAAAATTTGGCTATGTTACGAGCACGCTGAAGCACGCTGGCATACGTCGTAGTACGCCGAGCTCGTCGACAAATTTCGTGCATGCACAAAATTTGTCGACGTATGCCAGCGTATGACTCACACCAGCATTCAATTTTGATACGTCGGCATACGCTGGCTAAATCGTCAAGGTGTGACAGGGGCTTAACCTCCATGGGAAAAAGCTCTGCTTGAGAATAATAATAATAATAATAATTCATTTATTTTGTATAGCGCTTTTCCAGAAGCCCAAAGGCGCTTTGACAGAGTAGAAAACATAATGCATAACAATACATGAAAACAACAATTGCAAAAAGACAAGAATCAATAGGGAAATATTTAAAGCAAAAGGAGGGAGAAGGAGAAGAGATAGTCAGGGTTAAATGCTGTGGGTTGAATGTTGAATGCAGTGTTGAACAGGTGGGTCTTTAGTGATGTTTTGAATGTGGTGAGTGAGGAGGAGTCTCTGATGGTGTGAGGTAGTGAGTTCCAGAGGGTGGGAGCAGCGATGGAGAAGGCCCTGTCCCCCCAGGATCTGAATTTGGTCCGGATGGAGGGGGTCAGGAGGTTGGTACCAGCAGAGCGGAGGTTGCGGGTGGGAGTGTGTCTGGAGAGGAGGTCAGCCAGGTAGGATGGGGCCAGGTTATGGAGGGCTTTGTATGTCAAGAGGAGGATTTTGTACTGGATTCTCTGGGAGATGGGGAGCCAGTGAAGCTTGTAAAGGACGGGGGTGATGTGGTCACGGGTCCGGGAATGGGTGAGTAGACGGGCAGCGGAGTTCTGAATGTATTGGAGTTTATTGGTGATTGTTGAGGGTGAACCATAGAGGAAGCTATTGCAGTAGTCCAGACGGGAGGTGATGAAGGCGTGGATGAGGGTTTCTGCAGCCGTGGAGGAGAGGGATGAGCGGAGACGGGCAATGTTTTTCAGGTGAAAGAAGGCTGACTTTGTGATATGTTTGTACTTTGTATTTGTCGAAGGAGAGGGTTTGGTCAAAGATGACGCCAAGATTCCGGATGTGAGGGGAGGTGGATACTGGGATACCGTCGATGTTGAGGGCAAAGTTATGGGTGGATTTTGTGAGCGTTTTTGGGCCAATGATGATTATTTCAGATTTATCACAGTTAAGTTTGAGGAAGTTGATTTGAAGCCAGGATTTTATTTCAGTGATGCAGTTTGTCAGGATAGAGTGGGTGTCGGTGGAGACGGACTTGGTGGAGATGAAAAGCTGGATGTCATCGGCGAAGCAGTGGAATTGGATGCCACAGAATGCCACAGTTATTTGGGTGATGTATATACAACAGACTGCTGCCTCAATCACTGAGGCCTATCTTCACAAGGGCCATGATGCCTATCAGTGTGAAATCCCTATCTACACCGTATTTGGTGTAACTGGTTACACAAGGTCAGAAAACTGCAATACAGTGAACCCTAAATATTAAATATCACGGGGGTTACATTCCTGGAAAACTCCGCGATATCCAAAACCGCTAATTTCCTACGGGGATAAGAGGGTTAGGTTACTGGGCTTTGGGAAAATATAAAGGTAGGTGGGGACAGCCAAAAATAATCAGAATTAAATAAACATGTAAAATAAATATTAAATCGGCTTTACGATGAAATATCCTGAACGTTCAGAAGCAGATGAAACTTGCCCCCTCGCCCCCACCATACCTCCCCCATGAATCTCTTCAATCATTTTCCTTTGTAATCTGTCGATGTACGAGTATTTCCTTTGTAATTTTTTTTGCAGTCCCATAAACCATTGAATATATAGTATTGAACGAACCACTTCGGTCTATATTTTTACAGTTCGGCGCCATTCCATTATCTGTTGTGAGAAACAGCAAAAAGGGTCGTGGTGAGATAACCATCATAACTCAGCTCAAAAATCACGATTGGTCGAAATGAAACCACGTGATAACTAAATCTGTACATGAAGAGGTTGCGCCAGATTGGTCGAAACTACGATATTCATTCGTTTACTGTATTTGAATGAGCTGGAAGAACAGCAGACAATTTCAATACTGTTTCAACAACAACAGACAGACAATGTCAATAATTTTCAATATGCATCAACTTTTTTCAAGTACAAAAAAATGAATGAATGAATGATCGTTTTAAGGCCATTTTCCCCGCTAGAGCGGGGGTTAGCCTTGCGGGCCCCATGACAATCATGGTTCCCTGTTTTGAGGCAATGTTTTTATGGCCGGATGCCCTTCCTGACACCAACCCTTGGTCACGCTCTTACGATGCGCAGGGATACGGTGTACCTATTCTAAATCGGGGTACACACCGTGATCATTCATCCCAGCAAGCTGGTACTCAATTTGCCGACCTCGGAAGGATGACAGGCTGAGTCAACGCCCCTGGTGTTAATTCAGCGATCAACAGGGATTCGAACCCAGGATCCCAAGCCGGCACCCTAACCGCTAAGCCAACACCACCCTAACCAACATTTTTCCAAGTACCTTAAACATAATTTAGTTTTTGGCATATTTTTGATCAGTGTTCAAAAGGCACAAGTGAATGGTATGCAGTAATCACCAACAATAATTAAAGCTTGTATGCTTTCCTCCCTCTCCCCCTCTTGTCTCCCACTCCCTTTAATGTATGTTTTATGTGTTTGTGCATGTTTTCGTGTTTAATATATTAGCTCTTGCACGAGCCTCGACTTTGTATACAAAAATAAAATAAAAACCCAAAACACAAACACTAAAACGTAGATAATACTACAGGAGTGCCATAATAAGGAACACCCATCAAAACCAATTGTGTTATGGAAATCGAAGTGAACAAGGTACTCGGTTGTAGACAGCAACCGCTCAGGGTCGTACTAGTCACAACTTAGGAGCGTTAAAATGGTGACTGGAACCATCTTACACTCTCCATGTCAGGCTACCTTCTGTCTCACTCAAACTACAGCTACCGGGCTAGCTTAAATCTCTTTTTCTTGTAAACAAACATCATAAACTTTTCATCATACACTTTCCTTCTCTTTTATTTAAGACCTGGCCTCAATGACGGCTGTAGTCTGTGCCTGCAGCCTCCAACATAAAAATAAAAAAAATCCTTTTTTCTGACCAAATTTCACCTCGACATATAACAAAAGGTGAAATACAAAAACAAAGAAGAATAAATAAATTAATGATTAGGGGTTATGTTTAAAAAAATATCCAAATCATGATTTTTCTTTTGACAAATTAAGTAAAGTTATCTGTGATGACCTGTTGGCTATTTTTTTTTTTTTTTTTTTTGGATACAAGCTCGAGGCTCGTGAAAGAGCTAACATTAATCACACAAAAAGTCAAACCGACACATCAAACACAAAATAAGGGGAGTGGTAGACAAGATGGGTAGAGAGGGGGAAGGACACAAACACAACATTTGAGAGCAGGGACATGGAGAGAACTGTGCGAGGGACAGGGCTTGGGGGGAGGTGGGAGAGGTATAAAACACGTGGACGCTGCAAGGACTTCCAGGAAAGAAGTTGGAATTTCGAAAAAAGTGCATCTGGGGTGAATTAGCAGGGGTAGAAAAGATCAAGGTTTTGGATGGGGGAAGATAAGAGATGGTGGTGAACAGCTGTTTTAAAGACCTGGAGGGGGGAGTGGGATTGAAGGGAGTGGGGGAGTTTGTTCCAGAGGCGGGAGAAAAGGGGAATGAAAGAGTGAAGGTGAGCAGAGAGCCTAGATTTTGGCAGTTTAACCATAAGAGGGTTGCAGGCAGATCTTGTGCGACCTGAAGGGATATTGGGGGGACAGAGCACAGAGAGCTGGGGGAGCAAGGCCGGAGAGGAGTCAGTGAAGACAAAGACCACCAACCTGCCTGCGGTGAGTGAGTGAAAGGCCCTCGGAGTTAACTTCATCGCAGGAGATTCCAATGATTCTGAAAGCTTTGGTTTCAACAGTGTGAAGCCGAGCTAGGTGTGAGGCAGGAGCACCAGCCCAGAGGTGGGAACAGTATTCCATTGAGCTGCGGATGAAAGCCTTGTATGTGGTGAGGAGCTCAGGTGTGCCAAGGAAGGACTTCGCACAACGGAGGATGCCCAGTCGGCGACTGGCTTTGGAAGCCAGCTTGGAAATGTGGTTTTCCCGAGAAAGATCATGGCAGATAGTGAGACCTAAAAGCTTGAGCGGCACAACTTCTTGGAGATGATTGTTGAGAAAGTAGATGGGAGGGTTTTCCAGTCGGTCCTTTCGGAGAGACATTGTAAGAGTGCGAGATTTGTCAGGATTGAAAGACATGTTCCACTTGTTTGACCAGTTTGTGATTTTGTCCAGGTCTGCAGAGAGTGAGGAGGCTGCAGACTGCCGATCTGAGGGATGAGGAATGGAGCAGCAGATAGTGGTCATCAGCAAAGAGATAGAGAGGATTTTCCAGAGAGTAGGAGAGATCATCGATGAAGACCAGAAATAGCACAGGGCCCAGAACACTACCTTGGGGAACTCCAGCCAGAACAGGTAGGGGAGAAGAGAGAAATCCATTCAGGGCCACACGTTGCCTACGACCAGAGAGGAAGTCCGCAAGCCATGAGTGGAGATTTCCATGGATACCATAGGAGGAGAGTTTGGTGAGCAGAGCTGGGTGCCAGACCGTATCAAAGGCACATGATATGTCAAATGAGACAGCTCCGATTTCCTGTTTGGCATTGAAGACCTCCATCCATTGTTGAGACAGCAGAAGCAACATGTCCAGAGTAGAATGACCTGGTCTGAATCCAAATTGATAAGAGATCAAGCCATTGGAGAAGAGGAAGGATTAGATATCCGAAGCAATGATGGATTCCATGACTTTGCTGATAATTGGAAGCAGGCTGATTGGTCTGTAGTTGGAAGGATCTGTTTTTGCACCTTTTTTGTGTAAAGCGGTAATGTTTGCTGATTTCCAAGATGCTGGCAGATGACCTTGAGCAAACTGAGAGGGTGAAAAGAAGAGAGAGAGGGTGAGATAGAGCGGCAGAGCAGGATTTTAGGACCCGTGGGCTGATGCCGTCTGGTCCAGTTGCAGAATCAGAGTCGAGGTTTGACAAAAACTTCTCCACCTTGTCAGGAGAGAAGGACACAGAGTCCAGGAGCAGTTGGGTTCGACTGGGTAAGGTGGGAACAGAGAGAGATGGGTTTGGGACACAAGATTTTGAGGCAAACACAGAGTTGAGGCATTCGGCTTTGTCACGTGCGGTGTCAACTATGTAGCCATTTGAGGTAAGGGAGGGGATGGAGGGGGAACAAACTTCCGACTTCGGAACTTCCGACAGTTTGGGTTTGGGCCTTCAGAACTCCGGAACAAACTTCGAAACCTCCGACAGATGGCCTCACATTATCCTCAAGCACCCTCTGGTGCAATGAAGAATTCATAGTGGATTCTATGATGGTGAGCTGCTCAGGCCCTGATGCAGCAAAGCTGCCCCAAACCATAATATTTCCACCACCATGCTTTACAGTTGGTATCAGGTTCTTGTGGTCAAATGCTGTCTTTGGTTTTTGCCAAACATGTCTTCTGGTACTGTGGCCAAATAGCTCCACCTTTGACTCATCTGTCCAGAGAACATTGTTCCAGAAGTGCTGGTCTCTCGGCATGGTGACGCCGCACACTTCAACAACAAAGAGCAAACCAAACTAAATGTCTGAGGTTTAAATAAGACAGGTTCCTCCAAGATCCTCTCTAACGATGTTCTAATAATTTGCACATGAGCTGGTACACCTGATTCTAATTTTAGGTATTTGAAGTAGTGATAAATGTAGGGGTGTACTTACTTTTTCCACATGTATGTTGAAATATGTTGAAAAAGTCAAAACTTTACATGGGGTGTACTTACTTTTTCATGTGACTGCGCGCGCGCACGCACGCACGCACGCACAAGTATGTGGACACCCAAACATTGAACATTGCATTCCAAAATCATGGGCATCAATATTGAGTTGGTCCCCCCTTTGTTGTTATAACAGTGCCCACTCTTCTGGGAAGGCTTTCCCCCAGATGTTGGAACATTTCTGTGGGGATTTGCTTCCATTCAGCCACAAGAGCCATTGTGAGGTCGGGCACTGATGTTGGGCGATTAGGGCTGGCTCGCAGTCGGCTTTCCAATTCATCCCAAAGGTGTTCGATGGGGTTGAGGTCAGGGCTCTGTGCAGGCCAATCAAGTTCTTCCACACCGATCTCGACAAACCATTTCTGTATGGGCACTGTCATGCTGAAACAGGAAAGGGCCTTCCTCAAACTGTTGCCACAAAGTTGGAAGCACACAATCGTCTCGAATGTCATTGTATGCTGTAGTGTTAAGATTTCCCTTCACTGGAACCAAGGGGCCTAGCTCGAACCATGAAAAACAGCCCCAATCATTCCTCCTCTACCTAACTTTACAGTTGGCACTATGAATTTGGGTAGGTAGCGTTCTCCAGGCATGCGGCAAACCCAGATTACTCCGTCAGACTGCCAGAGGGTGAAGCGTGATTCATAACTCCAGAGAACACGTTTCCACTGCTCCAGGGTCCAATGGCGGCGAGCTTTGCACCACTCCAGCCGACGCCTGGCATTGTGCATGGTGATCTTCGGCTTGTGTGCAACTGTTTGGCCATGGAAACTCATTTAATGAAGCTCCCGATGAACAGTTGTTGTGCTGACGTTGCTTCCAGAGGCAGTTTGGAACTCGGTCGTGAGTGTTGCAACCAGGCACAGACGATTTTTACGCACTACACGCTCCAGCACTCGGCGGTCCGGTTCTGTGAGCTTGTGGGTTCTCCCACTTCGCGGGCTGAGCTGTTGCTGCTCCATGATGTTTCCACTTCACAACAGCAGCACTTAGAGTTGACCGGGGCAGCTCTAGCAAGGCAGAAATTTGACGACCTGACTTGTTGGAAAGGTGGCATCATATGACAGTGCCACGTTGAAAGTCACCGAGCTCTTCAGTATGGCCCATTCTACTGCCAATGTTTGTCTATGGAGATTGCATAGCTGTTTGCTTGATTATAGTTACCTGACATTTGGTCATGTAGTGTGCGCGCGCGCACACACGCACACACACACACACACACACACACACACACACACACACACACACACACACACACACACACACACACACACACACACACACACACACACACACACACACACACACACACACAATGAACGTAATGATATGATGTTCCACAGTGCCTTATCGGATAAAGGCCATGCACATATGGTAAAAGTGGGGTCAACTGGGGTGAGGGGGGGGGGGGGGGGTGGATGCAGTGATGGGAGAGTAATAATTAATCAAGGAATGTGAAAGGCACCATGAAGAGCTTAATGTTTGGATGTGTGAGAGAGAGAAAGAGAGAAAGAGAGAAAGAGAGAAAGAGAGAAAAAGTTTGGCAGGAGTGGCAGAGCTCCAGAGTAAGGGACCATAAGGAGAAGAAGCAGGCTATACTTGAACGATTGTAGCATTGTCAATGCACCATCGAAAGTCTGCTTGTAATATATTTTACAGCGGCACAAAGTATTATTAATACTTTTTCATGGCCCCAATTAATCACTTTTAAATTCAGCCACAGGTTTTTTCCTAAATGTTGAACATCCTCTCTCATGACCCTTGATATGGCCTCGGGGTATGCACACTCGCCTCCAAGTTGTTTAGCTGGGTTCGAATCTTGACCCAGTTATAAACTGTCATTCCGGTGTTTCACAGACTGGGTGATTCATCAGTGTGTGTGCCGTCCCTGGGATGGACGTCAAACGGGCATGCCATCTGCTGGCATTAGTCGGTGGACATTAAACATCCCACAATTTCCTTCATGAAGAGTAGGTGAGTATTCGCCGGCACCCTGGCCAAGTTACAAATTCCTGTCCTAACTGGCAGAGGGCATTGCATCAGCCACATAGCCACACTGCCAGCAATGATGCAAACCAGCACACACAGAGGCTGCACACAAAATGATGATGATGTCCCTCGCCATCACCTCCATCTACTTCACCTTTTGTCTGGGGCCGGCAGGATAGCCTCGTGGTATGCACATACCTCTGAGTTTTTTTTTTTCTGTTTTTTTTTAGCCTGGGTTTAACTCTGAGCCCAGCTACAAAATGTCATCCTGTTGTTTCACAGCACAGGTAGGGCGATTCATCCATGTATGTGCCGTACCTCACGTGGATGTTAAATTGGGAGTCCCGTCTGCCAGCATTAGTTGGTGGACATTACAGATCCCAATGTGTCCTTCGTGAAGGGTAGGCGAGATACAGCCAGCACCTTGATCAAATTCTAAATTCCTGCACACTCAAATAGCTCAAACCTCTGCCCAAACAATGCTATAATCTCCAATGTAAACGATTCGGCGTTTTTTTTTTAATTGGGTTTTGGCAGGAAATTTACAAGAAACAAGCGTTACGCCTAGGTCCCCCGTCGGTGAAGTGATGTGAGTTGACAAAGTGGAAGACGCAAGGCGGCCATCTTGGATTTTGACGTGGCGACCCAATTTTCAATAGCGTGCTCCCTTATGCGTAGATACATCCACACATCAGATTCGAAGTTAGTAGTTCGATGATCTTTTCAAGATATTTCGCTCACAAGGTTCAGACATATATATGGTGGAGGCCATCTTGGATTTTGACGTGGCGACCCAATTTTCAATAGCGTTCTTCCTTATGCGTAGATACATCCACACATCAGATTCGAAGTTAGTAGTTCGATGATCTTTTCAAGATATTTCGCTCACAAGGTTCAGACATATATATGGTGGAGGCCATCTTGGATTTTGACGTGGCGAGCCAATTTTCAATAGTGTTCTTCCTTATGCCTAGATACACCCACACACCAGATTAGAAGTTGGTACTTCGCTTATTTTTCAAGATATTCCACTCACAAGGTTCAGACATACATGGCGGTGGCCATCTTGGATTTTGACGTGGCGACCCAATTTTCAATAGAGTTCTTCCTTATGCCAAGATACACCCACACACCAGATTAGAAGTTGGTACGTCGCTTATTTTTCAA
Source organism: Myxine glutinosa (assembly GCF_964187855.1). NCBI lineage: Eukaryota > Metazoa > Chordata > Myxini > Myxiniformes > Myxinidae > Myxine > Myxine glutinosa. The sequence goes on from NC_136265.1 coordinate 176,285,336, forward strand.
GATATTCCGCTCACAAGGTTCAGACATACATGGCGTCAGACATACATGGCGGCGGCAATCTTGGATTTTGACGTGGCGACCTAATTTTCAATAGGGTTCTTCCATATGCCTAGTTGCACCCACACACCAAATTAGAATTCGGTCCTTCTCTTACGCACGCACGCACTTCCGCACGCACGGATGGACGCACGGACGGGAAAACCATAGTCCCCCTTTCGCTCCGCGGTGCGACGGGGGACAATAATCTGTGTAGTTTGGTGTAGCGTCTCTGATGCAGAAGTTAAGGGGAGTAAGAGTCTCAAGAGTGGACATGGATGAGCAACGCATGATGTATATACTCACGTACAACCGAATGCTGTGGCTCCCAGAAATGTTACTGTTGTGACTCCCCGTATTGAACAGTTGATTTGGGGCAATCACATTTATTGGCATGATATTGCATAACTTTTCATCAAAATTGGAAGTGTATAATAAACCAACATTCAATCAAACCTGAAATTCAATACATCCAGTGACAGTGGATAAAGAACCTGCAGTAGACAATTTGCATAACCATGGCAAAGGAGTACCTGCAATGTTAACATAATTTGGGTGAATGACTTATTATACAAAATTATGATGTGATGAGACACGGACCCATCGATTTACTCCAGAGTCCAATGGGTCAAGCACGCAGTGGTGATAACGTATGTCGATTCTTTAACAGCGGAAGATAAAGGACTCAACTATCTGACAAAAAGTTCCTAGCACAGTGTTTTGGGACATCCAGGGCATCCAAATGGATTTTCTTGCCAATGCAGTAACCGGCAAAACTGTTAATGCACAATGTATGCATCCAGGGTGTTCTGCTGCACCACGACATTCCAATGAAATATTTAAATGATAAACCCCTTATCATCGTATTGCTTTGCATTATGAGAATGGGGTGGGGTGAATGTGAATGGCAGACAACATAACAACGTTTCATCTGTCACAGAAGATTCACAATGTGCTTCTCAAAAGGAATATTCAGATGATATTCACATAAGAAACGGAAGTGCTTCCTCTTTTGCAACTGAACAATCCAGAAGTAATATGGGAAAAATAAGGTCCAGTTGCAACTTCACAGTGAGGAAGAAGCCTTTTTTGAAGAAACAATCACAAAATCAAGACTCACTTCCGATAAAATACAAGTGCATGTCTGGGCATCGCAACACCAAGATTTATGTTAAACTAGGGCATTGCCCGTACTATATCTATATCTAAAATTATATCCCCCCCCTCTATTTACATGAAATGGTTTGGTCCAAAGCGAACGGCTTGCGAGTACGGTGACAATCCCCCCCCTCTATTTACATGCAATGGTTTGGTCCAAAGCGAACGGCTTGCGAGTACGGTGACAATCCCCCCCCTCTATTTACATGAAATGGTTTGGTCCAAAGCGAACGGCTTCCGGAGTTTGGTAAAGAAATCGCCATCGCGTGCACAAACGCGCAGGAAAGCGAATGAATCGCAAATTCGTTTTTATTAGTTTTAAAACATAGTTTAACGCCAACATAGTTTGCAAACGTGAAATAAATGAATACGCTCTCAAATGTGCCATCCGAGGCAGAGTGTGTCCGCCACGTTCGGCACACGCGATAGTTCGCTGCTCTCTGATTGGTTGAATCGTTTTTTGGACATAGCTCGGTAAGTAATTGTCCGATTAATATGAAACCTTGAAAAGGCACATCCTCGGGTCCCCAGCAATATACCTGGCAAGTTAAAAGTATATCGGACCCGTGGTTGTCGAGAAACAGCGGTCACAGACAAACAGACGTACAAACGTACAGACGTACAGAGATTACTGGAATTATAGATAGACTAGGGCATGCCCGTACTATATATATGCCCGTACTATATATCTATCGGAAATTATATCCCCCCCCTCTATTTACATGAAATGGTTTGGTCCATTCGCAACGCCAAAGCGAACGGCGAACGGCTTGCGAGTACAGTGACAATCCCCCCCCTCTATTTACATGAATGGTTTGGTCCATTCGCAACGACCACAGAACCCCCCCCTCTATTTACATGAAATGGTTCGGTCCAAAGCGAACGGCTTCCGGAGTTTGGTAAAGAAATCGCCATCGCGTACACAAACGCGCAGGAAAGCGAATGAATCGCAAATTCGTTTTTATTAGTTTTAAAACATCGTTTAACGCCAACATAGCGCCAACATAGTTTGCAAACGTGAAATAAATGAATACGCTCTCAAATGTGCCATCCGAGGCAGAGTGTGTCCGCCACGTTCGGCACACGCGCTAGTTCGCTGCTCTCTGATTGGTTGAATCGTTTTTTGGACATATCTCGGTAAGTAATTGTCCGATTAATATGAAACCTTGAAAAGGCACATCCTCGGGTCCCCAGCAATATACCTGGCAAGTTTCAAGTATATCGGACCCGTGGTTGTCGAGAAACAGCGGTCACAGACAAACAAACACACAGACAGACACACACACACACACACACACAGAGATTACTGGAATTATAGATAGATAAAACAAACACAAAAAAGTTCTAGAAAAGCGAATACGCCACAAGTGTAATGTGTGCAGAATGAATTTTGCTTCAACGAGTAACATGAAAACACACATGAGGATCCACACTGGAAAACACCCCCACAAGTGCTCTGTCTGTGATAAAGGTTTCTTGACAAAAAGCAATTTGAATAAACATATGAAGATCCATGCAGGAGAGCGACCCCACAAATGCTTGATATGTGACACAGATTTCTCTAAAAACAGCCATTTGAAAGTGCACATGAGGATCCATACAGGAGAGCGACCTTGCAAATGCTCGATATGTGATAAAGGTTTCTCTCAAAAAGGAAGTTTGAAAACGCATTTGAGGATCCATACCTGAGAGCTGAAATCTGAAATACCCAGAAATGAAAAATGAGGTTCAGAGGATTTCAAGATTGAAGAAACCTGAAATTTAACCAGTGATAGTCAGAGCAACTTCAACACCTGACAAGTGATAGTCAAGCTTTTTTTCCGCTTCCGGTCCCTCGAGCGACGAGGCTTGCTTCGATCTCTCCACGGCATCAAAGTTTGAGTGTTTTCCCGTTCGTTTCTTTGTCAAATTTCCGCTGCGTATTTTGTTGTGTATGTGTTATTGTGCGTTTCTATTTGGTTTTGGTTTTGTAGTTGTTGCAAATTTGTGTAATTCGTCGTTTCTTTGTTTGCGCCTCGTGCGGCCTGCTGGTGTCTCGTGCGGCCTCCTCGTCTCGACTTGTGCCCCGCCCCCTATATCTCGTTTGTTCTTTCACCACTGCTCCTGCTTTCTCAAATCCACGTTCTCACTTAGAGACTTTTCCTAGATTGTTTTGCATGGTTTTGTTTAAATATTTATTTAAATATGTTGAAACCGCAGCCGTGATGCCTACGCCGCCCCCCCCCCCCCAACCCCCCAGAATTTCCATGTTTTAAACGTTTCCCAGTGTGTACCCTGGATAAAAATAGGTACGCCATATCCCTGCGTGTCGTAAGAGGCGACTAAGAGGGTTGGCGTCAGGAAGGGCATCCGACCATAAAAACATTGCCTCAAAAAGAGAACCATGACAATTACAACTAGATGTGGGCAGGGTACAGCCCGAAGTGGAGATCGGTTTCTGAGGTTTGGGACATGGAATGTAGGGACAATGACAGGGAGATCAGGAGAAGTGGTGGAAGTATTGGTCAGAAGAAGAGTGGACATATGTTGTGTGCAAGAGACGAGATGGAAGGGAAGTGGTGTGAGAATGGTGAAGGGTAGGCAGGGACAGAAATACAAGTTTGTGTGGCAAGGGTGCCCGGAGGGCGTGAATGGTGTTGGTGTCCTGTTTTCTGAGGAGTTTGGAGACAGTGTGTTCTGTGTGACAAGAGTGAGTGATAGGTTGATGATGGTGAAAATGATGATTGGAAAGCTCTTGGTGAACGTCATCTCGGGATATGCTCCGCAGGTTGGTCGAAGCGATGAAGAGAAGGACAAGTTCTGGTGTGCGATAGAGAAGCTGATGGAAAACGTGAAAGATGAGGAAGTTGTTGTGGTAGGAGGAGACCTAAATGGACATGTGGGAAGGAGTATGGATGGTTTTGACGGAGTTCATGGGGGTTACGGATATGGTGTGAGAAATGGAGAAGGTGAAAGGATTTTGGAGTTTGCTGATGGAGCTGATTTGTTGATTTGTAATACTCAGTTCCAGAAAGAGGATAATAAGCTTGTTACATACACGTCAGGTGGGTCGACGACAACCGTTGACTACCTGATGGTGCGTAGGTGAGATAGAGGGCACCTCCGGGACACAAAGGCGATCCCGGGGGAAGAGGCTGTTTCACAGCACCACTTGGTTGTCTGTGACGTAAGGGTGAAAGGTGCGAGGAGAGCTCGGCGGGTGAAGTACCAACCGAGAATGAAGGTGTGGAGGTTGAAAGAGGTGACAGTAAGGGAGGCATTAAAAGAGAGGCTGAGTAGGGTCGAGGATGATGTGGTTGAGCTTGAAAGTGGTTGGATGTCAATGAAAGCTAGTCTGTTGGGAGCCGTTGGTGAGGTATGTGGATGGACAAAAGGACCACCGAGGCACTCGGAAACATGGTGGTGGGATGATGAAGTTGGAAAGAGGATTGACGAGAAGAGGAAGAAGTTCAAGGAGTGGCAGAAGGCGAAGGGTACGGGAGCAGAAACAGCAGAGCATGAAAGTTATAAGGCAGCCAGGAAGGCTGCAAAGAAAGAGGTAGAAAGGCACAGGAGGCATGCAGGAAAATGTTCGGAGAACGCTTGGATTCGGAAGAGGGTCAGAAAGCAGTATTCAGGATTGCAAAGCAGATAGCGAAAGAGAGGTGTGATGTGATGGGGGTGAGTTGCTTGAAGGATGAAGTGGGACAAATCGTTGTCAACCCAGATGGAATTAAAGGAAGATGGAAAAGATATATGGAAATGCTGTTGAATACAGAGAATGAATGGGATGGCAACATAGAGAGTAACCCAGTTTTAGGACCGGCAGAGAAGATAACTGAGAAGTAAGTTGAGGAAGCGATAAAAGCAATGAAGGGTAGAAAAGCGGGAGGGCCGACGGGAGTTGTGGGAGATATGTTGAAGGCAGCAGGAAGTTGGGGTGTGAAGAGAATGACAGAGATCTGTAATCTGGTGGTGAAAGAAGGCCGCATTCCAGTGGATTGGGAACTGAGTACCCTCGTCCCTCTATACAAGGGGAAAGGTGACCCTCTGGAGTGTGGCTCATACCGAGCGATAAAGTTATTGGAGCATGGAATGAAGGTATTGGAAAGGGTGTTGGAGAGGAGGATAAGGAAGAAAGTGAAGATCGACGAAATGCAGTTTGGATTCATGCCAGGAAGAGGAACGACAGACGCGCTTTTCATTGTGAGGCAGTTGCAGGAGAAGTACATGGAGAAGAGGAAGAAGTTGTTTCTTGAGTTTGTTGATCTGGAGAAAGCATTCGATCGGGTTCCACGCAAAGTAGTGACATGGGCATTGAGGAAGTTAGGAGTGGAGGAATGGTTGATCAGAGTAGTGATGGCAATGTACAAAAGAGCGCGCACAGCTGTAAGGACGAAGGACGGGAACAGTGGTGAGTTTGATGTGAAGGTGGGAGTGCATCAGGGGTCGGTACTAAGTCCACTACTATTTGTAGCTGTGATGGAGGTGCTGGCTCATAACGTAAAAGAGGGTTTACCGTGGGAGTTGTTGTATGCAGATGATCTGGTGTTGATTGCGGAAAGTATGGATGGACTGAAGGAAAAGATGAACACGTGGAAGGAATGTATGGAGACAAAAGGTCTGAAGGTGAATATCGGAAAGACGAAGGTGATGGCAAGTGGTAAAGCATGTGGTGAGGTGGAAAGAACTGGGAAGTGGCCCTGTGCTGTGTGTAGGAAGGGTGTCGGAGTGAACTCCATTCAGTGTACAATGTGCGCTGAGTGGGTTCATCAAAAATGTAGTGGTCTGAGAGGGTCATTAACCAGTGTGGCAGCTTCATTCAAATGTAAGGTGTGCACAGAGGGAGCAAATGTTGAGTTGGATCTTGGAGACGGCGTGAAGCTGGAAGGTGTGAAAACATTTTGCTACCTCGGAGACATGCTGAATGGAGAAGGTGGATCAGACTCGGCAACGGTTGCTCGAGTGAGATGTGCATGGAAGAAGTTTCGGGAATTGAGTGGCGTGCTGATGATGAGGGGAGTGTCGTTGAAGCTGAAGGGAAAGGTGTATGCTGCATGTGTGAGAAGTGTTATGATTTATGGGAGCGAGACATGGGTAATGAACGTAGAGCAGCAACGAAGGTTGGAAAGGGTGGAAATGCGAATGGTTCGACGGATGTGCGGAGTATCGTTGAGAGAGAGGAAGACAAATGATGAATTGCGAAAGATGATGGGAATAGAGCCTGTGATTGATGCTGTGAAGAGGAACAGGTTGAGATGGTTTGGTCATGTGTTGAGGAAGGATGAAAGTGACTGGTTGAGAAGTGATGGAAATGAATGTAGAAGGAAGTAGAAGACGAGGAAGACCGAGAAAGACTTGGCTAAAGATGGTGGAAGAAGAAATGCGGGCAAGGGGGTTAACAAGGAGAGATGCAGAAAATAGGGCAAAATGGAGAAGATTGTCATGGGGACGGCAAGGCTAACCCCCGCTCTAGCAGGGAAAATGGCCTTTAAAATGCATGTTGTTGTTGTTGTTGTTGTATATATAGTGCACCGTACATTAAACAGTATGTTGTGGAAATGACTTCCAGGGGCTAACATTGCATAGAATAGTTCAGTTATTTCCCATCGTGAATGTAATAGAATAAGCGTGAGGTAATGTATTCACGATATGCGATATGCATGTATAGAAAGACGTTGTCCACCCTTCCTAATGCGTGTGCGTCTAAAAACCACCAACCCCTCAAACCCCTTTTTAATGTTCTTACCTTTGTAATCTGTCATGTTCTTTTGAATCTGTTATGTTCTTTTTTGTGGGTAACGCCAGGCCTTTCGGCACAAGGTTTGGCGGGAAAGCCACGTTTCCATCCTGCCCAAGAAAAGGAGGACGGTCCATCCTCTGGTCCATCAAACGGGACCCTCGGGCCAATAGCGGCCGAGAGGGGAGGGGCAAAGTGTATCATCTGCATTATGTTTACAATCTGTGTTATTAGCGCTATAACCAATACCCCAATGAAGCCCTCAAATACCACTAAACGTATAAGAAATAATGCTGCTGTGAATGCACCTCCATATAAACAATGGTATAATTACGCCATACAGCGCATTTTCAATTAGCGCTCTCTTTTCCAGGAACGCATCCTGAGGTATTCCTTATCTTCCATTGTAACTTTCGAGGAAACATAGTTACCTGAAGCAGCTCCTCCCGTGAAATCTTGTCATCCTTGTCGAGATCATAGAGGCTAAAAGCAACTGCAGGAAGAAAATAATTAAACAACCCAATAAGGTGTTTTCTATTTTTCCTTTAAAAAATATAAACAAATAAGTAAATAAAACATAAACCCACACAATCTATTCCTAATTGCAAGTTAAGCTAGAGCAAAGTCCATGACATGCCATCACAAATCCCCATGCTTCCTACATAAAGCAAAGTTGAAAGATGGCAAAACGTTCCACCAGGAATGACCCAATATATCAAATTTTGAGTTAAGTTCTTTCCACGTTTTGACCCCAGTCACCCTAAGTCCCTATCCAGTGGGGCTCCCAATGTTTATTGCATATACAAAGTTTCATTAAAAAATGTTTAAAATGTGCCCGTAATTGCATTTTTCGGGACTTGACCTTTTGACCTAGCCCACGGGACGGGGTCAAAATGACACTGATCTTGCACCATCTTGCCATGTAGTGATCATAACGACCAAGTTTGGTGAATTTCTGCCCAATTGATTAGGAGGAGATAACGTGACGGCCTGATAGACGGACATAGAGAGACAGACAGACAGACAGACAGGAGACAGACACAGAGCCGATTACAATATCCACCACATTTTTCAAAAAGTGTGGGGATAACAACAACAATGAGTGCAGGGCCTTTAAAGTTTTACATGCATTCCCATAACATCTGTACACATATGCCACACGACTTAGGTATGTCTGTAAGAGTGCATTGTTCACTGTTCAACGAGTCTGTTGTACAGCAAACTAGTATTCATGTACACAAGGACACAATGTCAAATATCTGCGTTATTCAACATTAAAATCCGTTATCCCTGGTGTTGGGCTAGCAGCTAGGGTGCCGGTTTAGGATCCTAGGATCCTGGGTTCGAATCTCGGTCGATCGCCGAATTAATGCCAGGGGGGTTGACTCAGCCTGTCATCCTTCCGAGGTCGGCTAATTGAGTACCAGTTCACTGGTAATTCCCTGTTTGTCGTTGAAGGCGGCAAAAAGGGTTGGCGTCAGGAAGGGCATCCGGCCGTAAAACATTGCTTCAAAAAGGGGACCAAAAAAACAACAACTACCACGGTCCCCGAAAAGGCCAACCCCCGCTTTGCGGGGGAAAATGGCCTCTAAACGGTGGTTTTGTATTCAACATTAAAAGACAGCACTCAAATACTGAATATGGCACTTAAAATAAGTTGTTGACTCTTTTTGCACTCAGATATGTTTCAGAGTCTTTTTGTGATTCATCGAATAACTACCATCATACAACAACAATAACAACACCAAAAACTAGAATGGCACACGGTAGAGTGCAAACCTCGCCAGGCTGAACAGTTTATGTTTTGTATCCCACTGATTGGTCATATCCGAATCCGGATCTTCACCAAAATCTAATCATTTCGTCCGTGTCACATACCCAACCTCTCCACTAAATTTCATCATAATCAGTCCAAAACTTTGAGATATCTTGTTCACAGACAGGGGTGAAAACGTAACCTCCATCCACCTTCAGTAACAGAGGTACCAAACACATGATACAGAGCCAACCCAGCCTCAGCTGTGAAAACAAGGCATTTCTCTCATTGCCCTTCTGTCTCTACCTCGTAGTTCAAGAGCCGTGTCCATCCATGGTCAATCCGATGTGCGTCGAAAATCTCTTGGCTTCTCAAAACGTCAGACATTCACTTCCTTGCTTGTGAAAACCCTTCGGTAACGTTTCCTTGAGTCAAGGTTCAACGTACCAAAACATCAGGAACAAATCCATGTCCTTATCGTCGCCATGATGCATCCAGCTCTCTCCACCCAACGACCAATCACATGATCCCAAATCTTTGGTAGAACATGAAAATGAAAATGCAGGAGAATAAGTTCGCCTTCCAAAGCATCATGGCTTCTGTTACCCCATCCAGCAGTACCGTACTGGTCAGAAGACGAAGAGGATTGTTCTCACAATCAACCAGAAGATTGACATATGTGGGAAACTGGAGAAGAGAGCCAACAGAAATGCATGGATGCATGACTACGTTAGATCGTCAACTATCTCTGACATCAATGTGCAGAAGGCCAAGTTGCTGGAATTTCACACTAAGTCAGTGACAGACAAAGCTGCCGACAAGCGCCCTACTCTACACAAGCCAAAGATGCAGCAGCAGCTAGAAGTTATGTATGAGTGGTTTCCTCTTAATTGTTCGGAGGGAGTGTCAACTCAGGACCGATGTTAATTGAGAATTCAAAGTATTTTTACGATCAGATGGGATTGACCGATCAATGTGCCTTTCTGATGGCTGGCTGGCTCGTTTCAAGCTGCGACATGGGATACGGTAGCTTGACTCTGCCTTCTCCTCTGAGCTCGCAAGGTTAATTGGCCTGATCTTCACGTGTGCACAATTCATAACTTAAACACATGAGCCTCACGTGGAAAGGATGTGAGTCGGCAGGTGAAGGGGGTGGGATGGGAGGAGGCAGGGGAAAGGGTGGGGTGGGAGGAGGCAGGGGAAGTGGGACTCAGCATTGCTAGTATGTGTATAAAATCTGGTCAAAATTAATCAAAGGTCAAGTCCATCCAAAACATGCAAAAAACCTATTGGAAAAAGGCAGCAATTAGAAAATGCATCAACCAAATTTGTTATGCACAACATTCCATCATGTAAAACATTTCATAGGTCAAATCTTCCAAATTACCAAAATGTTGTTTATTCGGGTTTGCAAGTATCATGCTGTGCTCGAGACATTTTTCTTGTTTGTCTGTCTGCGAGCAGGATATCTCAAAAAGTTATGCACGGATTCTGACAAATCTTGGTGGACTGGTTGGGGTGTGACATGGACGAATTGATTCAACTTTGGTGAAGTTCCACACTCAGATCCGGATATGATGTTTTCTTTTTAATGTCCAATTTTCCAAATTTACAAAATTTCTTCACCATTGAGAGTTGGAGCCAAAAACGATTACATCGCATGATATCTCAAAAAGTTGTGGACGGATTTTGACAAAACTTGATGGAAGAGTTGGGGAGGTGATGCAAACAAGCAGATTCGATTTTTATTCAGGTCTGCAAGAACATTTGTGGCCTATCAGTGGTATGGAAAGCTAAACTGTTCGGCCTGGCGGCGGTATATGCTCCACCGAATGCCGTTCTAGTTTCAGATTGCAGAAGAGCCAACTCCGCTCGTGAGACTGTCGAATACCTCAAATCGGTGTTTGCTTCCAAATATTGTGTCCCCGACCCCTCCCTCTCTGTACCCACCCTACATAGTCGCACCCAACTGCTCCTGGACTCTGTCTTTTGCACCTGAAAAGGTGGAGAATTTTCTGGCAACACTCAACTCTGATGACATCAGCGCACACATCGTAAAAACCTGCTCTGCTGCTCTTGCACATTATCTTTCTGCTCTATTCACCCTATCATTTGCCCAAGGTCATCTTCTATCTGCTTGGAAATCAGCCGACGTTACTGCATTACATAAACAAGGTGCAAAAACCGATCCCCCTTAACTACAGGCTAATCAGCTTACTTCCAAAAACCAGCAAGGTCATGGAATTCATCATCGCAGTTGACATCAAATCATTCCTTTTCTTCAAATGCCTGATCTCAAAGCATCAGTTCGATTTCAAACCAGTCATGCTTCTGCTCTCTCAACAATGGATGAAGTCATGAGATCAGTGCTGTCTCTCTGGGCGTATCGCATGCATTCAATACAGTCTGGCACCGCACCTTGCTTTTTAACCTCTGCCTATGGCATCCAAGGCCGACTCCACACATGGCTTACTGATTTCCATTACTCTAATAGCAAACGCTTGGCTCTCAACCAGGATCATCTCATCTCATCTCATATCCCTGTCAAGGCTGGCGTGCCATAAGGTAGTGTTTTGACCCCAGTACTAGTTCCTAATCTTCATCAAAGATCTCTCTGACTCTATGGAAATTCCTCTTTATCTTTTTGCTGCTAGCTCCACCCTGTGCCTTAACATCCCTCATCCTTCAGATAGGCAGACAAAGCCTCTTTCCTGTGAAGAACTTGAGAGTATCATGAGCTGGTCATACACTTGGAATGTCTTTCAATCATGACAAATCTCACACTCTCACTCTGTCAAAAAATAAAAATTAAAAAAAAAAGGTCAACTTTCACTTATGGTTTTTAAAATGGCTTATTTAGGGTCGATTACAAGAACCAAACTTGTATTTTTGCTGAACCGGTATTCAATCCATAATTCCCCACTCACATCTTAACTTGCTGTCGCGGCTGTTGAGTGCTTCTCTCGGGCTGGCATTTTGCGTGCCCTCTTCGACTGGTAGGAAGTGCGCCAGAGTCCTCATAAACCCTCTAAAGTTCACTTGGTCATCCCTGAAACACATCACAGTCCTCAGTTTCAAGCCGTTCCACAAACCTCCAACATGACCTGGCACAACACTACTGCGTTCCTTTATAAATACATTCCACATGTGGTACAGCCAAGAGAATGCAGAAACATCAAAATTCACGTTTACACACGATTCCTTTGAATTTGCCCTTTCAAGCAAAAAATAAAGTATAGAACTATTATTTCTCAGCTTCCATATTGGTTGAAAAACAAAGAAGAAGAAGAATGTACAGCTTTGGCTGGGACTTCGGCTAAATAGTCTCGGAGCATACCTTTAAAGAATTCACCCGAGATTGTCATCAACAATTCTACCCATGATCTTTATTACCCCCATCAACCTTTCCAAATCCAACAATCTTACTTGATAATTTCAGGGTTTCTTTCCCACTTCCCATTCCTCTTTTCCTGTTTGTCCATTCCCTTGGGGTTTGTCCAACTGTCAGTTCTACCTTGCTCTTCCATGAGCTTTGCTCCAATTTAAAAAAAAGAAAAAGGAAAACCTAGAGAATTCATAGAACGCCTAACCCCGCACGGTCTTGAGAACAAAGGACATGGTCGGGGTCAACAAGCGGCAAATTTGATTGGGCCTGATGTAAAATGCCATAATGTCGTGTGCCAAGTCATGCTACGGAAGGGTTTTGAAAGTGCTAACAGGGCAATTTGTGTTCTGCATTGGTCAAGTATATAATTCAATTGAAAAAAAGAAAAAAATGTAAACGTTGGAGAAAAAAATATTTTGGAGGTGTACTGCCGTTGATGCAGCATCTTTTACACCACCTTTTTTGAACAGTTTACATTATTTATTCGTGCCTGTTGTTTGTGTCCTTAAAAAGAGTAAAGTTCCTGTTTGGAATGATTTCAATTTTGTTTGACTGCCAGACATGCAGACAGAGCAAGACAATTACATTACTACTCTGTACGCACGTGCAATTGGGAGGAGTTTCCGTACAATCCTTACAGTACTATAATTCACGGACCAGTGTGCACGTGCGTTTGTCGCGCTACTCCTCGACTACAGTTCTGGGGCGATTACATCCAGACTTGCTACACAGCATAAGCATCACCCGATTAGTGGTGTTTTTTAAATCTTTGCTGGTGATCTTCGGGGGTGGGGGAAGGCCTTTTCTCTATGTAAATGTGTATCGTGTAGCGCCACTCCAGGTGGGAGAGGGTATTACAAGTCCCACCCTTTACAGCACAATATTCCTGTCCCCATATTTTCCAGTGCAGTGAGGTGTTTGAATTACGCAGCGAGAGCTAACTTGAATATGCATTTTGAATTAGACGTTTGAATAAGGATAGTACCATAGCCTCCCTGGCCGCTCCCATGGGGAGCGGGTGTTTCTAATATGCCACATTCAGAGCTAAAGTACTGCCAAACGGCAGGTTCATGTTTTTGATTATTGTTCAAAATATAACATTCAATTTAAATCACGTAGATCCTCGATCATAGACTAACATTTTTTAAACAGACAGACGGACAATGAAAAAGCAATAAATTGCTTAACCTCACCTTTCGCTTCACGTGCGCACGGTAAAAACCTGACTGTCCCATACTAAACAGTCAAAAAAGGGTTGAAATTACAGCCTTTCCTGCTTACCCCTCCGCAAAGAAGGCGTTGATGATACGGTCACCAAGTGGGTTGATGGCGAGCTCTGGGATGCGCTGAAAGTCATCCCGGCTGTAAAAAAGATAAAAATGAAAACACGTGCACGCGATAATCAAGTTTATAAACTCGTGTTGGATAATTACAATGACGCTACTCACAAGGCACTACGCCAACACGAAAGTGCAGCACATGGATTACCACACCTACTGAAATGCAAAATAAGGGGCCATTTGATACTGCACTTACCTGAGATGGCCATTTTCTCCCTTATCTAGGCTACTGAATCGGCTGTAGAGCCTGGTTATTTGGCTGTGAGAGACTGTAAGGCAAACAGAGAGGGATCCACAACACACACAAGAAAAAGCCATATATATCACATAGGTATTGTGTTTCGCCATGACTGTGTCATTGCTGTTGGAAATATCTGTGGCGGGTGCAACCCCTTACTACTTGGTGACAATGTACTCAAAGTCAAAAACAAAATCTAAAATAAAGAGGGCCTTGCGACATGGAAGGACATTCATTCATCTGGGTGTAGCACGTGGCTACTGGTTCCATAATTTCGGGGGGGGGGGGGGGGCAGGACGGGGGGACGCCATGCCACTGATGCAGTGCCCCCTGTACAAAACTGAAGTCAAATTAGGAAGGAAACCCTCAGGAAGAAACTCCTAATATGAAAGGGGGTTCCTTCCTGAGAGTTTGCTTCTGTATCCATCTTGCCATCGCATGCGTCCTCTCCTACCCGTCATTCCTCCCCACGCACATTATTAGTCCAATTCTCCCTCTATTTGTCCTTCAGCCTTGCTGTTCATTAATTTTGTCCTTCAACCCTCTCGTTACTGTTCCTTTTGTTCTGTTGCGTCCTGATCTGTTCAGTTTCCACGAGCCTTGACCTTGCGGATGTGTATATATATATATACACACAAGTTCAAAACACACCTGGTCACAAGTGTGCCGCACTGACCGGGTCCTCAGTCGAGGTCCTCAGCATCATCCTGTTTCGGCCCTTCAACCTCGATACGGTGGGCCAGCAGAGGCACATACACCTCCACATGCAGCAACTACACCTGGATGCGTACATACCCCCACCCCCAACCAGTGCGAACGCAGACTACAACAACAACAACAACACCTCCACATCCAGAATCCACAGCACCAATCAAGTAAACATGGTGGAACACTCAAACACCCACCTTTATACCCTTCACCAACAAAACACACCAGATCATTCATACGCACGCACGCACACACACACAACCACCTACCCTTACATCATACACCACTCAACATACAAAAACACACACTCATGCAAAAATTCATTCATGCAAAAACACACCCTCACCAACTCACTCACATACACAAAATAAGAAATAATAATAATAATATTTAAAAACTACACAACCAACCAACCACCTACCCTTACCAACATGCACAACTCATGCAAAAAAAATTTATGCAAAACCATTGATGCAAAACCACACCCACTCATGACCCACTCCTGCAACACACACACACCCACTCCTGCAACACACACACACACACACACACACACACACACACACACACACACACACACACACACACACACCCACTCCTGCAACACACACACAACCACTCCTGCAACACACACACATCCACTCCTGCAACACACACACATCCACTCCTGCAACACACACACACACACACACATCCACTCCTGCAACACACACACACATCCACTCCTGCAACACACACACACATCCACTCCTGCAACACACACACACATCCACTCCTGCAACACACACACACATCCACTCCTGCAACACACACACACCCACTCCCACTCCTGCAACACACACACACCCACTCCCACTCCTGCAACACACACACTCCCACTCCTGCAACACACACACCCACTCCCACTCCTGCAACACACACACACCCACTCCCACTCCTGCAACACACACCCACTCCCACTCCCACAACACACACACACACACACACCCACTCCTGCAACACACACACACACCCACTCCCACTCCTGCAACACACACACACCTACTCCCACTCCTGCAACACACACACCCACTCCCACTCCTGCAACACACACACACCCACTCCTGCAACACACACACACCCACTCCCACTCCTGCAACACACACACACCCACTCCCACTCCTGCAACACACACACACCCACTCCCACAACACACACACACACACACACTCCCACTCCCGCAACACACACACACCCACTCCCACTCCTGCAACACACACACACACCCACCCACTCCCACAACACACTCCCACCCCTGCAAAACACACACACACACACACACACACACACACACACAGTCCCACACCCATTCCTGCAACACACACACCCACTCATGACCCACTCCTGCAACACACACCAACACACACACACACACACACACACACACACACACACACACACACACACCTACCCTTACAACATACACCACTCAACATACAAAAACACACACTCATGCAAAAATTCATTCATGCAAAAAAACACCTTCACGCACTCACTCACATACACAAAATAAGAAATAATAATAACTAGCCGAAACCCGTGGAACATCCACGGAAGGGAGGATGTGGTGTATGGATAGAGTGTACCATTATGGATGGCATAGGGGATTTGCTTGTCCGAGTAAGAGTTAGGAAGAAAGATGAGAATGAAGAGTGCGTATATGAACAACGATCGCCGACACCGGCACAAATGCATGCTCTGGATTGTCCACTCAGTGGACGGCTTGCTGTCGCCTTCGACTGTCCAATCAGATGAGACAGCTTGCTTAACGTCCTCTGATGCGACGTCACACCTGCGAGGTATCAGGAGGCGGGAACCGAATCCAAAACAGAAGCTAAAGTAAAGACCATCGGAGATCTCCTGCGGCAGCGTTTCTAACCGATGTGGTAAAATACAGTACGTACAGTAAAGGACATTCTCATTGATCCGTTGATTTAACTATAACTGACCTGCGCCGCCCTGCTCTAGCTTGACATGTTAGCAGGTACTCTGACCTTTTTCACAACTTCAAATGGCGTTTCATAAAATCCTGCTGTGACTCGACATGCGCCGCACCATAATCATTGGCTCATAAAACCCGACACTGCTACAGAGGATTATACTACCACCGGAAGCCGGCACTTGGTTGTCCACAGAGGGAGGGAAGAAACACACCATGTGGAATGAAAAACAAAATGCTTTACAATATTCAAGAAAGAAACATTTTTTTTCATTTAATATTCCGTAAGTATTTATTGTACGACTAACGATTGTCAAAATAAGAACCTGCTTTGGGCAATCGCACACTATACCGTCGAGGCCGCTTTTACAGAATAAGAAGGAAATAATTAAATTAATGCTTTCCTATTTACATCGTTGAGTCAATACGTCAAAAAATCATTTTTAAAACCTGTAATCACTGGTTGTAGGGAATGCAGATTTGACGATCAGCTGATTTATGTGTGTGTGTGGGTGTGTATTTTAGACTTGGACAATATAAGAAGGAAAATTGCTTTGCAATACATGCCCATTTGCAAGTTTCAGATCAATATCAGTAAGCAGTAAGCACGGCCCATTATTTAATGACACCACTCGACTGTCCAATCAGCGGACGGCTCGCATTGCCTTCGCCCAGCAGACGCCAATACGATGGTGTCGTAAGATGGCGTCGTATCGGCCGATAATCGGATGCTTTTGGGTCCCAAAGTCGGCGAATTCAGATTTTTCGAGTATGGCTGTACGCGATAAACAAAGAGCGCGGTTCGTAGATGGAAAATGCATTAGTGCCGTGGGCATCGGGTCACTGGGTGCAGCATAAAAGGGATAACAAAGTCGAGTCCTTACGGTATTATTATATAGATAATATAAACAAGTACAAAAAGTTTTAATTAAAACAAAAGCCACGTCGATGTTACACAATGCCTAGATGCAGCTGTGCCTATAACGTCGATGTTATAGGCACAGGACATTCCTATTGATTCGATTACTTCATGTTATTTTTGTGCAAAGTGAAAATATATCTCGGCAATTTCCCGTGTGTGGCGACAAATTTTTAATAAATCTCGGCATTTTCCTGTCTGTTATTTCAGGCGGTGTATGAATGACCATGCCGCGATTTTTAAAAATATATATCTCGGCAATTTCCCGTGTGTGGCGACACGTGAACGAAGCTATGCTCCTCTCTCCACATTATTGTGACGACGTATAAATTAAATATTTCATCGTGACGATTGTCATCAAATGGACGAATTTTTAATATATCTCGGCATTTTCCCGTCTGTTATTTCGGGCGGTGTATGACTGACCATGCCGTGATTGTAAAAAAATATATCTCAATGGACTTGAAGTTACAGGCCTTTGAGAATTCATTTCGTTCTATAAAGGGCAACTTTCATCGGATTTTCTTCCCGTTTTTTTTCAACCGAGTCTAAAACTATGTTAGCGACTGAAAAATGAAATGATATATCGAATTTGATTTGAAAGAAAACTGTGTGAGAGAGCAAGACACCACGGGCCTACAAAACAGGCCTCAAAGCTATGCGAGTTAATAAAATGGTGGATATTTGTTTATATGAAGCCTCTCCCACAATGGGTGGAGCTTTGAGGTTTTGTCTTCTCTGCAAGAACAAGAAGAACAAGAAGAAGAAGAACAAGAAGAACAACAACAACAGCAGAGGGCACTCTATGAGCAGCGTCTACGACGCGGCTAAAAAACTACACACCCAACAAAACCACCTACCCTTACCAACATGCACAACTCATGCAAAAAAAAATTATGCAAAACCATTGATGCAAAACCACTCCCACTCATGACCCACTCCTGCAACACACACACACCCACTCCTGCAACACACACACACACATCCACTCCTGCAACACACACACATCCACTCCTGCAACACACACACACACACACCCACTCCTGCAACACACACACACACACACCCACTCCTGCAACACACACACACACACCCACTCCTGCAACACACACACACACCCACTCCTGCAACACACACACACCCACTCCTGCAACACACACACACCCACTCCTGCAACACACACACACCCACTCCTGCAACACACACACACCCACTCCTGCAACACACACACACCCACTCCTGCAACACACACACACCCACTCCTGCAACACACACACACACACTCCTGCAACACACACACACACACACACACACACACACACACACACACAATCCTGCAACACACACACACACCCATTCCTGCAACACACACACACACCCATTCCTGCGCGACACACACACACACACACACACACACACACACACACACACACACACACACACACACACACACACACACACACACACACGACCCCCTCCTGCAAAACACACACACACACACACACACACGACCCACTCCTGCAACACACACACACATGACCCACTCCTGCAACACACACACATGACCCACTCCTGCAACACACACACACACACACCCACTCCTGCAACACACACACACACCCACTCCTGCAACACACACACACACCTACTCCCGCAACGCAACGCAACGCAGCACACACACACACACACACACACACACACACACACACACACACACACACACACACACACACACACACACACCCACTCCTGCAACACACACACACCCACTCCTGCAACACACACACCCACTCCTGCAACACACACACCCACTCCTGCAACACACACACACACCCACTCCTGCAACACACACACCCACTCCTGCAACACACACACACACCCACTCCTGCAACACACACACACACCCACTCCTGCAACACACACACACACCCACTCCTGCAACACACACACACCCACTCCTGCAACACACACACACCCACTCCTGCAACACACACACCCACTCCTGCAACACACACACACAACCACTCCTGCAACACACACACACACCCACTCCTGCAACACCCACACACCCACTGCTGCCACACACACACACACGCACTCCTGCAACACACACACACACACACCCATTCCTGCAACACACACACACCCACTCCTGCAACGCAACGCAACACACAGACACACACCCACTCACTCCTGCAACACACACACACCCACTCCTGCAACACACACACACACACCCACTCCCGCAACGCAACACACACACACACCTACTCCCGCAACGCAACACACACACACACACACACACACACACACACACACACACACACACACACACACACACACACACACACACACACACACACACACACACACACACACACACACACACACACACACTCCCGCAACGCAACACACACACACACACACCTACTCCCGCAACGCAACACACACACACACCTACTCCCGCAACGCAACACACACACACACCTACTCCCGCAACGCAACACACACACACACACACACGCAACGCACACTCCCGCAACGCACACTCCCGCAACGCACACTCCCGCAACGCACACTCCCGCAACGCACACACACTCACTCCTGCAACACAGACACACTCACTCCTGCAACACAGACACACTCACTCCTGCAACACAGACACACTCACTCCTGCAACACAGACACACCCACTCCTGCAACACACACACACCCACTCCTGCAACACAGACACACACACTCCTGCAACACCAACACACACACACACACACACACACACACACACACCACACCACACCACACCACACACACACACACACACACACACACACACACACACACACACACACACACACACACACACACACACACACACACACACACACACACACACACACCTCCATTTCTATTCCGTAACCTCAACCTACACCGTTCGACGTGCCTCCATAAACTTCCTCCATATCCAAAATGAGCCTTTCAAGGCACGCTGGGCAACTTTGTCACACATCCTCCTTCTTTCTGTCCCACACACTCCAAGCCGAGAAGGAAATGCAGAAAAGGAATTGCCAAAATACCCTCTACACCCCACCTCAAATGGCTGACACGAAACTCGCCAACCCTTTTCCCAACACTCTCCCTCCAGCTCACTGTACTTTCGTCTCTTCCTCTCGTGCACCTCCTCCATGTTCTCTTCCCAAGGTACAGACAACTCCCCTAAGATGACCTGTCTTGTTGCACCTGACCAAATGACAATGTCAGGCCGCAACCTTGTCACACAGATCTCCTCTGGGAATACCAATTGTGGCTTTGACTGTGTGTGTGTGTGTGTGTGTGTGTGTGTGTGTGTGTGTGTGTGTGTGTGTGTGTGTGTGTGTGTGTGTGTGTGTGTGTGTGTGTGTGTGTGTGTGTGAGAGATATATATAGAGGCAGGTTTAGGTTACATTGACCTACTCTTGTGAAAGACACCAAGAGATCTTCAGGGTCCACCAACAAATCCTATATAAAATGACAACTTAAACTTCGAGGTGTTTATTACCTCTGGGCGCCCGGACCCACCCATATCGATGATTATAGGATTTATATCATAAGAAGTACGAACACCTTCCCCTCGAGCAAATATAGCAACCTCAACTGGATGGGCACGATTTGACGCCATAATACTCTAGTCTCTACCAGTACCACAATGAGCATAATCACACCACCTAACGAAGAAGAAGAACCTTCACCACAGGAATTAGGGTTAAACTAAAGGAGCAGCCATTTCCCGTTTACTTTAGTGCCTGATCACACGAATAAACAAACTCGATATCGCCCCCACAGACCCAGCAACATGTCCAGGTCCCAAACTCACAACCCGTTTCTCTCTTGATCTCCTCAATCTCCTCTTCACGCAGTAAAGACGAAGCACGCGAACCCATATTGATTGATTCAAGACGCCCAGCCCAACGTAACCCCGTTACGTTAAACACTAAAACTCATGTTCTGACGTTTCGTACAACGTGATGCCATCACTACGTCAATTATCGGGCCATTGGAGATACAGTACTCGACTCAGAGATTTAAGATGTAAAGACTTAATCATCTTTTAAAGCTCTGTAATTTTCATAATGTTTTTTTTATTACTGCGTTTTATTTTTATTATTTCCATATTGTTGAAATAAATTGATAAAATGAGCAGCAACATTTGAGGCGCTGTATAAGGGAAAACAGCGTCATATGTAATTATGGTTAAATCTGAAAGGATATTGTGACAAAGATATACATTGGCATATTAATTAAGCAACATAATGCCGTCATTGGAATGATCGAATATTTAATCTGTGATAAAACTTGTAAATGAAAATTAACATGACGTCGGCCATGAATAGTTCATCACGTTTTACATGATCAGCCAACCAGGCGCTGGGAATCTTGCACGACGCGGTAAATGATCGACGCCCTGTTTACACTGATTATATTGTGAAATAATCAAAATGACATCACGTGGATGGAATGTGGGATTTCCTCGATTTCAGTCGAACTTCTTGAAGTATTGTCGTAATACTCCCAATAGAAAAATAGGTGTAAAAGCGACAGTTGGTGTGGAAGAGCAAGAGCTATGTATTTATATGACGTTTGCAAATAGGGGGGTTTCAGTTAGTGATGGGCGATTATGGGAATTTTGGAATCGAATCCGATTTCGAGTACTTTTTTTTTTTTTTTTTAGGGGTGTGGGAACTATTAGATATGGACTGATGCTGAGAATGGATGATGGAGGGTTGGGAGTGTTTTTTATACCTACGCCCCCGAAGGTGGCCAGATGCATTATTTTGAATCATCAATCTTTGTTTTTAATTGAAAAGAGCAGTAATAGACGGGTCAATATACAACCAGAACAGCCGTACCCCAAAAAAATTGCAAATTTTAGTTTTATTGCATTTCCTTATATTTTAAGACTTACTTAGGAACATATCAAAAGTTGGACATAAATGGACCATGGGAAAGTAAAAATTTTTGACATGATAAAAATGTCACAAAACCATGCACGATTCACTACGTCGAAAACGTCTTTGGTTTTTTATTTTTGTTTCTTTTTGTTTATATAAATTAATTTGTTCCACTGAGATCGCCCAATGATCGCCCAATTGACATATTATGGGAGATGTCATTTTGCTTCGAAAAGAGTGCACCAAATTGGCAAGGCATGATGCACTTTCTGCATGAGGAGTGTGATCACCCAGGGAAAGCCTCAATACAGTTTCTCCCAATGATTGATATGAACCCAGGTGACAAAACCTGCATCTTGTCAACTCTTGATTACCTGAGCAAACTTGCATCAAAACACAACATGCCAGCAATCATCACATTTGACCAACCGCTGTTTTGGAAGGCCTCTGAGATAGTGAATGCTCTTCCTGCTGATAACCCAATCCATAATGCAGTGCTACTGCTTGGGAGCTTCCACACATTAATGAATTTGGTGGGTGCCATTGGAAGTTTGATGGATGGAAGTGGACTGAAAGAGATCCTGGAAACAGTGTATGGTCAAAATGCTGTTGTGCACATGCTGAGTGGGAAGGCGGTGCAACGTGCTTTTCGTGGCCATTTGCTTGTGGATCAGTGTCTTACACGTCAGGTTGTTGGCAAGATTGTGGAAGTTGACCCTGGGTTTCAAGAACAAGTGGCAGAACTGGAGCGACTGTACATTTCCCTGGAGACTGTCGAAAGTGACACTATAGAGTCTGTGTTGCAATCAGAGTGCATTCATTTCATTGACAATAGATTGAATCAGGAAAGGAATAAACTTGCAAAGGACTCGAAAACCAGTGCACTTTGGATCAACTACCAGCGTATGTTGGGAATTGCAAGGGCACTTGTGGCAGCTGATCGGACGGGGTCCTGGGAGATGCATCTCCAAGCCATATCAGCTTGCTTGCCGATATTTGCAGCTGCTGGCCATCCCAATTACCTGAAGTCAGCTCGACTCTATCTCGAGAAGATGCTTGCGTTAGAGGATGACAACCCTGAGGTTCATCAGAAGTTCCAATCTGGTTATCATGTAATCCGGCGCAGTGACCAATACTGGGCTGGCCTAGGCTCTGATCTTGTGATAGAACAGACATTAATGCGCTCACTGAAAAGCCAAGGGGGGCTGACTCGAGGAAGTGGGATGTCAGAGCACCAGAGAGCAGTTTGGACTCTGTCTTCAACCATATCGTCCTCCTACAACCTTGCTATGCAAGAACTGACCTCGAGTAGCTACTCAACAAGTGAACAACATAAGGAGTTGACAACATCCAGGGTGAGTCGAGATGAAACTGATCGTGGCAAAGTTGCCGAAAAACTGGACAGCTTCACACCATTTTCTGATGACAAGTCATTGCGCAATATCATCACAGGGGTTACTGCAAATGAGGATGTCAATGTTCATGACCTATTCAAAGTAGGTAGTGACATTGTCAAGAAGATGGATGATCACCCAGCTTACTCCTATTCACACAAAAGGAGTTCTAAAGCCAAGACACTTGCATTCAGCAGGGCAGTCAAAGTTGCTGAGGACCGCACAATAGATCCAGCGTTACTATTCCAGAGGTTCTTAGTGGTGTCACAGACGGGAGATCTCCAGATAGGTGAAGTGATGAAATATGAACTCTGCCCATACCCAATGTCTCTTTTTGAGGCAAAAAACATCCTGCGCCAGCCAGATAAACCACAGTTGGCGGAGGCAATAAGGAATTATGCTACAACCAAATCTGACAATGCTGTCAACCAGACAGTTCCAGGAACAGATCACTATGTTCTTGACGGGGGATCACTTATTCACCGCTTAAAGTGGACAGAGGGATTCACCTACAGTTCCATTGCAGATGAATATGCCTCATTTACAGTACGACACTATGGCAAAGCTACTGTTGTGTTTGATGGTTATGAGGCTGGGCCAAGCACAAAGGACTGTTCTCATCAACGTCGGAATAGAAACAAGAATGCCACCAAGGTTAACATTACGGAGTCAACAAAATTTGTTGGGAAAAAGGAGGACTTTCTGTCGAATGAGTCAAACAAGCAGGCAATGATACTGTTGATTATAGAGGTGTTGCACAAGGAAGGCTGTGAGGTGATCCAAGCAGAGGGAGATGCTGATGTTGAGATTGCAAAAGCGGCCGTCGCAAATGCGGCTTCCAGATCTACAACCCTCATTGGAGAAGATACAGATCTCCTTCTCCTCCTGCTCTTCTATATGGTGGAGACAAACTGCATTGAACTCTATTTCCGTTCTGACAAGGCAAAATCAAATGTTTACAATATCAAAGTCCTTCAGCAGATACTTGGAAATGCAGCCTGCAGAGATATATTGTTCCTTCATGCATTAACTGGCTGTGACGCAACGTCTCGTGTCTTTGGGATTGGAAAGAAGTCAGGGTTTCAAAGAATCATCAAGAAAGAAAAGGAACTGATAGACAGCTCAAAGGTGTTCTGTAAACCACAGCAGAGTCAGGATGTTATTGAAACTGCAGGCTGCAGAGCAATGGTGGCATTGTTTGAAGCAAATCAGAACGACTCATTGGCATCGATCAGATACAACATTCTCTGCAAAAAGGTTGCAAGGGCTAAGGCATTTGTCACTCCTGAAAGACTGCCACCCACATCCGCTGCCTGCAAGTTTCATTCTCTGCGGACCTATTACCAGGTAATGGAATGGATGGGCCTTTGTTGTGGAATGGAGCCAACGGAGTGGGGATGGAAGGTAGAAGGAGGAAAACTTGTTCCAGTGATGACAGACAAAAGCCCTGCTCCAGACATACTACTTCAGATGATTCACTGCAACTGTTCAGGGGGGTGCAAAACACTAAGGTGTTCATGTAGGAAGCATGGATTAGAGTGCACCAGTGCATGTGGACATTGCCAGGACAGCAACTGTGACAATATGAGTGTTGAACCAGACATAGAGGAGGAGGAGGAGGACGATGAAACTGGAATCTAAGACTAGAAGTCATATGGTACTTCCACATGTGTCAAAATTGTCCAATTTTTTATATGTTGCTTTCCATGTCATAGACTGGCAGAAACAATCAAAGAACATATATTTGTGCAAATATTTACTTTAAATTGCGAATGGTCTCAGGATTAGCACTGCATAAACTACCAGCAACGATCATAATACAAATATTGGTGCAAAATTAACTTTAAATTGTTAGTGGTCTGATGATTTATCAGTCAATTTTTTTACGTTTTATCTGCCGGCAGCCATCTTGTTTTCTGACGTCACTGAGGGACTTTCCCATGCGGCAAAATTGTCCAACTTTTAATATGTTGTCTTCCACTTCATAAACTACTAGAAATAAGCATAAAACAAAAATTTGCAATTTTTTTGGGGTCAGGCAGTATATTGACCCGTCTATAAAGAGACGTGTTGAGGCTCATTACATGATAGGAATCATCTCTATTTTTATTTTTTTTACAGAAAACGTAAATTCCAAAAATACAAAGAAAAATGTTTTTTGTATCTAAATGACAAATTTCAATGCAATGGAAATAGTTTGCAAATAATTATAAATCATTATTCTTGTTCAAGAACAACATAATATCCACATTTTTGGGTTTTATCCTGCTTCTGTTCACTAATGTCAACTCCCCTACTTTGGAGAACACACGCTCAGCAGGCATTGAACTTGCAGAAGCACAAAAACATATTTTCTGGCCAGTTTGTCAGCAGTAGTGAGAGTTTGTATGTGTATATATACATTGTAGCGGCTACCGCTGGGTTTACACAATCGCCTTGCACCTACCAAGGACGCGGAGCGATCACCATGCCGGGCTCGTCCAGGACGCCCGGGCAGGCCCGCGCTCAACTTGCCAGGCCTCGGCCGGGACGCCCGGGCATGCCCGGGCACGCCCAGCCACACCCGCTCTCGACTTGCCAGGTCGCGTTCGGGACGCCCGGGCATTCCCGGGCATGCCCGCCCTCGACTTGCCAGGCCGCGGCCAGGATGCCCGGCCACGCCCCCTCACGCCTTTCCCGGGCAAACGCTCCGGGATAATGTGTGTATATATATTGCTGCCCGATAAACGGGCTTTTCAGAGTACCCGAGTTGTTTTGTGACAATAAAGAAACTCGGACGAATTCCAGCTTTTTGTCGCGTCCATTCTTCCGATTACGTGGGAGCACAGCTCCTTCATTGGTGACCTACCGACATGGACACGGCAGTTGCCCTTAAACTGCCTACCTTCTGGGAGGCTCACGTGGCGGTTTGGTTCGCCCAGGCGGACTCCCTGTTCGCCCTGCGAGGCATCACGGCCGACGACACCCGCTTCCACCATGTGGTAGCAGCGCTCGGTTCAGCCACCGCGGCCCGTGCCCTGAGCCTCCTCGAGAGCCCGCCAGCCGCTGACAAATACGGCGTGATTAAAAAGCTCCTCCTCGACGCTTTCGCCCTCTCATCTGCGGAACGCGCACGGCGCCTGCTCGACCTGCCCGAGCTCGGCGACACGCGCCCGTCCGAGCGAATGGACTACATGCTTTCGCTGCTCGGCGAGCACTCTCCGGCATGCCTGTTCCAGGAGTTGTTCCTCCGTCAGCTGCCTAGCCCGGTACGCCTCGCCCTGGCGAGCACGACGATCACGGATCCCCGCGCCCTCGCCAGGGAAGCCGACAAGATCTCCGCGGCAGGCCAACGCATTGCAGCAGTGACCTGGGGCCCACCGCCGTCCGACGCAACGCCCATGGCGCCCGAGCACCCGGCACGGTCGACGACCGAACTGCCGACGCAATTGGCGGCCGCAGCGCCGAGCCGACCACCTCCAGCACGATGACCGGGGCCTCCACCTGACCAAGCGTGGTGTTACTATCATGCCAGGTTCGGACAGAAGGCCCGGACATGCCGACCCCCGTGCACCTTCGGCAGGCCGGGAAACGGCCGGGCCGGCGTTCATTACCAGCCATGAGCGCCGGCCACACGGGCAACTTACTTTTCATC
Organism: Myxine glutinosa; assembly: GCF_964187855.1. NCBI lineage: Eukaryota > Metazoa > Chordata > Myxini > Myxiniformes > Myxinidae > Myxine > Myxine glutinosa. The sequence goes on from NC_136265.1 coordinate 176,312,526, forward strand.
ACGGACAAAGCGTCCGGACGGCGCTTCCTGTGCGACACCGGCGCCCAACTGAGCGTCATACCCGCCTCTGATCAGGACAGGCAGTCCGCGGTTTGCGGCCCCTCCTTGGTTGCGGCCAACGGATCGGCCATCCGCACCTTCGGCCCGCGCAACGTCACCCTCTGCTTCGGCGGCCAACGCTTTACTTGGACGTTTGTAACCGCAAACGTGCCCATGGCTCTGCTAGGCGCCGACTTCCTCTGCGCACACGGACTGCTGGTGGACGTCCAACGGCGTCGCCTCATCAACGCCGAGACATTCAGCTCCCTGGTATGCACATTGAGCAGCTCCGCTCCGACCGAGCTGGCATGCGCCCTCCCGGCAGCGAACGAGTTTGCTCGCCTGCTCACGGAGTTCCCGGCCCTCACGCGGCCGACGTTTTCGGCCGTCGCGGTACGACATGGGATCGAGCACCACATACCAACCACGGGCCCGCCGGTCTACGCCAGAGCCCGCCGCCTCGACCCAGCCAAGCTCGCCGTGGCCAAAGCCGAGTTCGACGCTTTGGAACACCTCTGCATCGTGCGGCGCTCCGATAGCGCGTGGGCTTCGCCACTACACATCGTCCCAAAGCCAGGGGGCAGCCGGCGCCCATGTGGCGACTACCGCCGCCTTAACGATGCTACCACCCCTGACAGGTATCCGATCCCGCACATACAACACTTCTCCGCCCGTCTGGCAGGACGGGTCATTTTTTCAAAAATCGATCTCACACAGGGATACCACCAGGTACCTGTCAGGGCGGCCGACGTCCCTAAAACGGCCGTCATCACGCCGTTCGGCTTATTCGAATTCCTACGGATGCCGTTTGGCCTCAAGAAAGCGGCTCAGGCGTTCCAGCGCTTGATGGACGGCGTGCTGCGTGACCTGCCGTTCCTCTTCGTTTACCTGGACGACATCCTCGTCGCCAGCACGTCCCGGGCCGAGCACCTCCTCCACCTCCGAACACTGTTCGGGCGCCTCAGCGAGCACGGCCTCATCGTCAACCCGGCCAAATGCCACTTCGGCACGACGGCCGTTGATTTTTTGGGCCACCACATCACCAAGAACGGGGCCGTGCCGCTGCCAACCAAGGTCGAGGCCATCACCACGTTTCCGCGTCCCCGCTCCATAAAGGCCCTGCAGGAATTCCTGGGAATGGTGAATTTCTATCACCGCTTCGTGCCCCGCGCTGCTCAACTCATGCGGCCCCTCTACGAAGCCCTCCGGGGCAAGCCGGCCAAGCACGACATCGTCTGGTCTGCAGCAATGGACGCGGCCTTCCAAAGCTCAAAGCGGGCCCTCGCCGACGCAACACTGCTCGCTCACCCGGTGCTCAACGCTCCCATCGCCCTCACCACGGATGCCTCCGACTACGCGGTGGGCGCCGTACATGAGCAATGGGTGAACGGGGTTTGGCAGCCACTCGCTTTTTTCAGCCGGCAGCTCCGGCCGAACGAGCTCAAATACAGCACGTTTGACCGTGAGCTCCTCGGTCCTCACCTGGCCGTTCGCCATTTCCGCCACCTCCTGGAGGGCCGACCCTTCACGGCGTTCGTCGACTACAAGCCGTTGGTTCACGCAATGGCCAAGGTCACGGAGCCGTGGTCGGCCCGCCAACAGCGCCACCTCTCCGCCGTGTCGGAGTTTACCACGGACATCCGGCACGTCGCCGGCAAAAACAACGCCGTGGCCGACTGTCTTTCTCGGGTCAGCGCGAACGCGGTCCACCTCGGCGTGGACTTCGCACTTATGGCGGCGGACCAAACCAGCGACACCACGGTGCAAGCCCTCCGGGCGGCGGACACGGGCCTCCGCCTGGCCGACATCCCCTTCGCGGCCACTGTCCTGCTCTGCGACGTCTCCCAAGGCCAGCCTCGCCCCATCGTGCCCGTCACCTGGCAACGCCGCATCTTCGCCTCCCTCCACGGTCTTTCCCACCCGGGCCGGAAAGCTTCCCAGAAGCTGGTGTCAGCGCGATTCGTCTGGCACGGCCTTCGACGGGACGTCCGCGATTGGACCAGCACCTGCACAGCCTGCCAACAGGCCAAGGTCCACCGACACACCCAGGCCCCGCTGGCACCTTTCACCGTGCCCGAACGACGTTTCGACCACGTCAACGTGGATCTGGTGGGCCCCCTCCCCCCATCACGGGGGTTCACACACCTGCTCACCATGGTGGACAGGACCACCAGGTGGCCGGAGGCCGTTCCCCTCGTCTCCACCACCACCGCCGACGTGGCGCAGGCTTTCATCGCCACCTGGGTCGCCCGCTTTGGCGCACCGGCGGACATCTCATCAGACCGCGGACCGCAGTTCACCTCCGAGCTGTGGGGCGCGGTCGCCCGCAACCTGGGGGTCAAGCTCCACCGTACTACGGCCTACCACCCCCAAGCCAACGGGTTGTGCGAGCGATTCCACCGCTCCATGAAGGCCGCGCTCATGGCCGGCCTTCAAGATGGCGGTTGGGCCGACCGGCTGCCGTGGGTCCTTTTGGGCCTCCGCACGGCCCCCAAGGAGGACCTCCGGGCATCCACCGCCGAGCTTGTCTACGGCCAGGCGCTACGCGTCCCGGGCGAATTCGTGCCCGACGCTACCAGTCCCTGGTCCGCAGCTCACCAGCGCTCGGACCTCCAGGAGGCCGCCCGACGGTTTGCCCCCGTGCCAACATCCCACCACGGTGACCCCCAGTCCTACGTCCCCCCAGCGCTTCGCACAGCGGAGTACGTTTTTGTGCGTCATGACGCACATCGGGGGCCACTCCGGCCGCTGTACGACGGGCCCTTCCGGGTCCTGCGACGGGACGACAAGTCGTTCGTCATCGACATCGGCGGCAGGTCGGACCGGATTGCGGTGGACCGCCTCAAGCCGGCGCACGTGGACATCGACCAACCGCCACGGTTGGCCCTTCCGCCGTGGTGAGGCCGCCCCCCGTCCACGGTGCCCCCCACTCGACCGCCCACCACCACACCGGACCCCCCCCCCCCCCCCCACGACCCGCCAGGGGTCGCTTCGGCCGGGTCATCAGGACCCCCCTCAAATTGACCCTGCCGGTGCAAGTCGATTCTGGGGGGACGTGTGTAGCGGCTACCGCTGGGTTTACACAATCGCCTTGCACCTACCAAGGACGCGGAGCGATCACCATGCCGGGCTCGTCCAGGACGCCCGGGCAAGCCCGCGCTCAACTTGCCACGCTTCGGCCGGGACGCCCGGGCATGCCCGGGCACGCCCGGCCACGCCCGCCCTCGACTTGCCAGGCCGCGTCCGGAACGCCCGGGCATGCCCGCCCTCGACTTGCCAGGCCGCGGCCAGGACGCCCGGCCACGCCCCCTCTCACCTTTCCCGGGCAAACGCTCCGGGATAATGTGTGTATATATATTGCTGCCCGATAAACGGGCTTTTCAGAGTACCCGAGTTGTTTTGTGACAATAAAGAAACTCGGACGAATTCCAGCTTTTTGTCGCGTCCATTCTTCCGATTACGTGGGAGCACAGCTCCTTCAACATTATACATATACATATACGTACAGTGCATTCAGAAAGTATTCAGACCCCTTCACTTTTTTCACATTTTGTTATGTTGCAGCCTTATGCTGAAATCGTTTAAATTCATTTTTTTCCTCATCAATCTACACTCAATACCCCATAATGACAAAGAGAGAACGGGATTTTAGAAAGTTTTGCAAATTTATTAAAAATAAAAACTGAAATATCACATTCACTTAAGTATTCAGACCCTTAACTCAGTACTTAGTTGAAGCACCTTTCGCAGCGATTACAGCGAGTCTTCTTGCATATCACGTGGCCAGACTCTCCTCAGTGAAAGACGCATGAAAGCCCGCTTGGAGTTTGCAAAAAAGCACCGAAAGGACTCTCAGACTGTGAGAAACAAGGTTCTGTGGTCTGATGAAACCAAGATTGAACTGTTTGGCTTCCGTCTGCCATAAAGCCCAGATCGGTGGAGTATTGCAGTGATGGTTGTTCTTCTGGAAGTTTCCCTCATCTCCACACAGGATCTCTGGAGCTCAGCCAGAGTGACCATCGGGTTCTTGGTCACTTCTCTTACCAAGGCCCTTCTCCCCCGATTGCCCAGTTTGGCCGGACGGCCAGCTCTAGGAAGAGTCCTGGTTGTTCCAAACTCCTTCCATTTAAGAATCATGGAGGCCTCTGTGCTCTTGGGAACCTTCAATGCAGCAGAGATTTTTTTTGTAGGCTTCCCCAGATCTGTGCCTCGACACAATCCTGTCTCTGAGCTCTGCAGGCAGTTCCTTCGACCTCATGGCTTGGTTTTTGCTCTGATATGCATTGTCAGCTGTGAGATCTTATATAGACAGGTGTGTACCTGTCCAAATCATGTCCAATTAATTGAATTTACCAAAGGTGGACTCCAATCAAGGTGTAGAAACATCTCCAAGATGATCAAGAGAAATGGGAGGCACCTGAGCTAAATTTCAAGTGTCATAGCAAAGGGTATGAATACTTATGTAAATGTGATATTCCAGTTCTTTCTTTTTAATAAATTTGCAAAACTTTCTAAAATCCTGTTCTCTCTTTGTCATTATGGGGTATTGAGTGCAGATTGATGAGGGAAAAAATCAATTTAAACGATTTCAGCATAAGGCTGCAACATAACAAAATGTGATAAAAGTGAAGAGGTCTGAATACTTTCTGAATGCACTGCATATGCAATATGTATATATATATATATCTGTATATACACACACATACATGCATATATCGTTTCGGCCCTTTCACTCAATGGTGAAGAATCACTTTAAAATTCTACAAGTTGGATCCGTATTCGGATCTTCACCAAATTAAAAACACTTCTTCCTTGTCACATACACAACCTCTCCACCAAGTTTCGTCCAAATCTGTCCACAACTTTTTGAGATATCGTGCTATATAGAATTTTTGGTTTGATCACTCAATGGTGACGAATCACTTCAATCACGAAAATCGAGAGAATCAATAAAATTGATAGATTCGTTGTGTAATTAAAAGAAAGAAATAATAATCGTAAAATAATTAATTTCTTAATCAATTGGCTAATAACATTCACTACCTGAACCACCACTGTTATATCTGAATCTGTAACTTTCTGAAAATTGAATAATTAATGGCATAATTAAATAATTAATCGATTAATTGATTAATCGATAAACCAAAAATAGCCTTTACAGCCAAATCACTTTGTCATTGTCCTGTCCAAATATAAGCTTCCTAACAGAAAAGGTTCCTGAGATATTGCCCAGATGAGAAAGGAAATAAATAAGTACGTAATCAATTTATAAAAATCAATTAATGAATCAATTAATTGATTAATTTAAAAATGAAAAATGCTGCTTTGGCCAAAACACTTGTTCACTATTGTACCCAAGTTTCAGCTTCCTACCTCAAAGGATGGCTGAGATATCGATCGGACAAACAAGATAACTTTAACCTTTGACCGATATAGTCAAAAAACATTGACAGCCTCACTTTTGTCCTTTTGAATCCTCTGGTAAAGTTTGATGAAGATAGCTGAAAGCGTTCGTGAGTTATCACGCTCACAGACTAACAAACACAAAATACATCATGCAGAGCACGATACTTGCAAAATCGACCCCTCCCCAAAATAAAAAAGTTGCCATGGATACATCAAATTGTCCATTTCATTAAGATAAAAATTGACGCTGGTAATCAAACCTCCGGTCAATCGAATTAAGATTGATGATTTTTCAGATGAAAATTGATAGTAGAAGTTTGTCCTTGAGTTGATGTTTGACATTTTGACCTCTGAAATAGTTGCTTTCCCAATTCAGCGATGCACTGTGCAATTTTCTTCAATTTTCAGGTTAATCAGATGAAAATTGATGATTTTTTAGATTAAAATTGATTTTATAAGTTTGACCTTGAGTTTACCTTTGACCTTTTGACCTCAAAATAGTTGCTTTCCCAATTCAGTGATGTGCCATGGAATTGCTGTTTAATTTTCAAGTTAATTGGATTAAAATGGACGATTTCTCAGATGAAAATAGATTTTAGAAGTTTGACCTTGAGTTGGCCTTTGACCTTTTGAGCCTAAAAATAGTTGGCTTTCCAATTCCGTGATGCACTATGCAATTGCTCTTTAATTTTCAGGTTAATCAGATGAAAATTGATGATTTCAGAAGTTTGACCTTGAGTTTACCTTTGACCTTTTGACCTCAAAATAGTTGCTTTGATTGCTATTTTGCCTATTTTGTCCTTTTTTTATAAGTTGCCAACAGATTTATAAGTTGCCAACGGATTTTTATAAGTTGCCAACGGATATTTTATAAGTATAAGTTGCTATTTTGCCAACGGAACCGACCAAAGGTAGTGTTCCTTTTCAATGAACTAGTGGGCGCGTTGGTCCATTGGATCATTTCCATTGGTCTTCACCCGCTGGTAGTATACCTGCATGCCGGACTGCTTGAGCATTATATTGCCCTTCACCAAGCTCAGATGTGCTTGAGCCAGGGAGAGGGGGGATTAAACGTTCGTTATTACTGCCAAATAATACTATTGTAGCGGTTACCGCTGGATGTACATAATCGCCTTGCACCGGCCAGAACACGGCCAGACGCGCCTCTCCCGGGCATGCCCGGACTCACTGTTCCCGGGCACGCCCGAACCTCCCGGGCACGCCCGGTCTCGTCTTTCCCGGGCATGCCCGCTCTCGCCTTTCCAGGGCTCGCCCAGAGCGTCCGGGCATGCCCGCTATCGCCTTTCCAGGGCTCGCCCAGAGCGTCCGAGCATGCCCGCTATCGCCTTTCCAAGGCACGCCCAGAGCGTCCGGGCATGCCCGCTATCGCCTTTCCAGGGCTCGCCCAGAGCGTCCGGGCATGCCCGCTATCGCCTTTCCAGTGCTCGCCCAGAGCGCCCGGGCACGCCCAGCCTCGACTTGCCAGGCCGCAGCCAAACACGCCCGGGCAGGTCCAGACTCGCCTTTCCAAGGCTCGCCCTTGATACCCGGGCATGCCCGGTATAGCTTTTGCCGGGCAAACTTCCCGGCATAAATGTGTATATATATTGTTGCCCGAAAAACGGGCTGGTCAGAATACCTGAGCTGTTTTGTTTCAATAAAGCAACTCGGACGAATTCCGTCTTTGGTCGCGTCAATTCTTTCGACTCGCGTTGGAGCGCAGTTCCTTCATTGGTGACCTACCGACATGGATACGGCAGTGACGCTTAAACTGCCTACCTTCTGGGAGACTCACGCGGCTGTTTGGTTCGCCCAGGCGGACTCCCAGTTCGCCCTGCGAGGCATCACCGCGGACGACACCCGCTTCCACCATGTTGTGGCGGCGCTCGGTTCCACCACCGCGGCCCGCGCCTTGAGCCTCCTCCAGCACCCGCCGGCTGCTGACAAATACGACGCGCTGAAGACGCTCCTCCTCGGCGCTTTCGCCCTCTCACCGGCAGCACGCGCACGGCGCCTGCTTGACCTGCCCGAGCTCGGCGACACGCGCCCATCCGAGCGCATGGACTATATGCTCTCGTTGCTCGGCGAGCACTCTCCGGCATTCCTGTTCCGGGAGCTGTTCCTCCGTCAGCTGCCTAACCCGGTACGCCTCGCCCTGGCTGGCACGTTGATCACGGATTCCCGCGCCCTCGCCAGGGAAGCCGATAAGATCTCCTCGGCGGGCCAGCACATCGGCGCGGTTACCTGGAGCCCGCCGCCGTCCGAGGCGACGCCCACGATGCCCGAGCGCCCTGCGCGGTTGGAGGCCGAACTGCCGGTGCAACTGGCGGCCGCAACGCCGCACCGCCCGCTTCCGACACGACGGCCGGGGCCTCCACCTGACCGGGCGTGGTGTTATTACCACGCCAGGTTCGGACACAAGGCTTGGACGTGCCGGCCCCCGTGCACTTTCGGCAGGTCGGGAAACGGCCGGGCCGGCGTTCATTCCCAGCCATGAGCGCCGGCCACTCGGGCAACTTGCTGTTTATTCGGGACAAAGCGTCTGGACGGCGTTTCCTGTGCGACACCGGCGCCCAACTGAGCGTCATACCTGCCTCCGAGCAGGACAGGCTGGACGCAGTTTGCGGCCCCTCTTTGGTCGCTGCTAATGGCTCGGCCATACGCACTTTCGGCCCACGCGTCGTCACCCTCTGCTTCGGCAGCCAGCGCTTTCAATGGACTTTTGTTACCGCCAGCGTCCCCGTGGCTTTGCTGGGCGCCGACTTCCTCTGCGCGCACGGGCTGCTGGTCGACGTCAAACGACGTCGCCTTGTCCACGCCGAGACCTTCAGCTCCCTGGCGTGCACAATGAGCAGCTCCGCGCCGACCTAACTGGCGTGCGCCCTCCCGGCAACGAACGAGTTCGCTCGCCTGCTCGTGGAATTCCCGGCCCTCACGCGGCCGACGTTTTCGGCCGTCGCGGTGCGGCACGGGATCGAGCACCACATACCCACTACGGGCCCGCCGGTCTACGCCAGGGCCCGCCGCCTCGACCCAGCCAAGCTCGCCGTGGCAAAGGCCGAATTTGACGCGTTGGAGCACCTCGGCATCGTGCGGCGCTCCGATAGTGCGTGGGCCTCGCCACTGCACATCGTGCCAAAGCCGGGGGGTGGATGGCGCCCGTGTGGCGACTACCGCCGTCTCAATGACGCTACCACCCCCGACAGGTACCCGATCCCGCATATTCAGGACTTTTCCGCCCGTTTGGCGGGACGGGTCATCTTTTCGAAAATTGACCTGATACGGGGCTACCACCAGGTACCTGTCCGGGCGGCCGACGTCCCGAAGACGGCCGTCATCACGCCGTTCGGCCTGTTCGAATTTTTGCGGATGCCGTTTGGCCTCAAGAACGCGGCCCAGGCGTTCCAGCGCTTGATGGACGGCGTGCTGCGCGACCTGCCGTTTCTTTTCGTCTATCTGGACGACATCCTCGTCGCCAGCACGTCCCGCGCCGAGCACCTCCTCCACCTCCGAACACTGTTCGGTCGCCTCAGCGAGCACGGCTTAATTGTCAACCCGGTCAAATGCCACTTCGGCACGACGACCGTTGACTTTTTGGGCCACCGCATCACCAAGACCGGGGCCGTGCCGCTGCCGACCAAGGTCGAGGCCATCACCACGTTCCCGCGTCCCCGTTCCATCAAGGCCCTCCAAGAGTTCCTCGGCATGGTGAATTTTTATCACCGATTCGTGCCTCGCGCTGCTCAGCTCATGCGGCCCCTTTACGAGGCCCTCCGGGGCAAGCCGGCCAAGCATGACATTGTTTGGTCCGCGGCCATGGACGCGGCCTTCGCCAGTGCCAAACGGGCCCTCGCCGACGCAACGCTGCTGGCTCACCCGGTGCTCAACGCGCCCATCGCCCTCACGACGGACGCCTCCAACTACGCGGTGGGCGCCGTCCATGAGCAATGGGTGGACGGGGTTTGGCAGCCACTCGCTTTTTTCAGCCGGCAACTCCGGCCGAACGAGTTAAACTACAGCACGTTCGACCGCGAGCTGCTCGGGCTATTCCTGGCCGTTCGCCATTTCCGTCACCTCCTGGAGGGCCGCCCGTTCACGGCTTTCGTCGACCACAAGCCGTTGGTCTACGCAATGGCTAAGGTCACGGAGCCGTGGTCGGCCCGCCAGCAGCGCCACCTCTCCGCCGTGTCGGAGTTCACCACGGACATCCAGCACGTCGCCGGCAAAGACAACGCCGTGGCCGACTGCCTTTCGCGGGCCAGCGCGAACGCGGTCCACCTCGGCGTGGACTTCACGCTCATGGCGGCCGACCAGACCACCGACGCCTCGGTGCAGGCACTCCGCGTGGCCGACACGGGCCTCCGCCTGGCCGACATCCCCTTCGCGGGCACCATCCTGCTCTGCGACGTCTCCCAGGGCCAGCCTCGCCCCATCGTGCCCGTTTCCTGGCAGCGCCGCATCTTCGCCTCCATCCACGGCCTTTCTCACCCGGGCCGGAAAGCTTCTCAGAAGCTGGTGTCGGCGCGTTTCGTCTGGCACGGCCTTCGACGAAACATCCGCGACTGGGCCAACGCCTGCACGGCCTGCCAGCGAGCCAAGGTCCACCGCCACACCCAGGCCCCGCTGGCACCTTTCGCCGTGCCTGAACGGCGTTTCGACCATGTCCACGTGGACCTGGTGGGTCCCCTGCCCCCCTCGCGGGGGTTCACCCACCTGCTCACCATGGTGGACAGGACCACCAGGTGGCCGGAGGCCGTGCCCCTCACCTCCACCACCACCGCCGACGTGGCGCAGGCGTTCATCGCCACCTGGGTCACGCGCTTCGGCGCACCAGCGGACATCTCATCCGACCGCGGCCCACAGTTCACGTCTGAGCTTTGGGGCGCGGTCGCCCGTTCGTTGGGGGTCACGCTGCACCGCACCACGGCCTACCACCCCCAAGCCAATGGGTTGTGCGAGCGGTTTCACCGCTCCATGAAGGCCGCACTCATGGCCGGCCTTCAGGACGACGGTTGGGCCGACCGGCTGCCGTGGGTCCTTTTGGGCCTTCGCACGGCCCCCAAGGAAGACCTCCAGGCGTCCGCCGCCGAGCTCGTCTACGGCCAGCCACTCCGCGTCCCGGGCGAATTCGTGCCTGACGCTACCAGTCCCTGGTCCGCCGCTCGCCAGCGCTCGGACCTCCAGGAGGCCGCCCGACGATTTGCCCCCGTGCCGACGTCCCGCCACGGTGGCCCCCAGTCCTACGTCCCCCCGGCGCTTCGCACAGCGGAGTACGTCTTTGTGCGTCATGACGCGCACCGGGGGCCACTCCGGCCGCCGTACGACGGGCCCTTCCGGGTCCTGCGACGGGGCGACAAGTCTTTCATCGTCGACTTCGGCGGCCGGCCGGACCGGATTTCTGTGGACCGCCTCAAACCGGCGCACATGGACGTCGACCGACCACCACGGTTGGCCCTTCCTCCGCGGCGAGGCCGCCCCCCGTCCACAGTTCCCCCCGCTCGACCACCCACCACCACGTCAGACCCCTCCCCACGACCCTCCAGGGGTCGCTTCGGCCGGGTCATCCGGACCCCCCTTAAATTGACCCTGCCGGTGCAGGTCGATTCTGGAGGGGCGTGTGTAGCGGTTACCGCTGGATGTACATAATCGCCTTGCACCGGCCAGAACACGGCCAGACGCGCCTCTCCCGGGCATGCCCGGACTCACTGTTCCCGGGCACGCCCGAACCTCCCGGGCACGCCCGGTCTCGTCTTTCCCGGGCATGCCCGCTCTCGCCTTTCCAGGGCTCGCCCAGAGCGTCCGGGCATGCCCGCTATCGCCTTTCCAGGGCTCGCCCAGAGCGGCCGGGCATGCCCGCTATCGCCTTTCCAAGGCACGCCCAGAGCGTCCGGGCATGCCCGCTATCGCCTTTCCAGGGCTCGCCCAGAGCGTCCGGGCATGCCCGCTATCGCCTTTCCAGTGCTCGCCCAGAGCGCCCGGGCACGCCCAGCCTCGACTTGCCAGGCCGCAGCCAAACACGCCCGGGCAGGTCCAGACTCGCCTTTCCAAGGCTCGCCCTTGATACCCGGGCATGCCCGGTATAGCTTTTGCCGGGCAAACTTCCCGGCATAAATGTGTATATATATTGTTGCCCGAAAAACGGGCTGGTCAGAATACCTGAGCTGTTTTGTTTCAATAAAGCAACTCGGACGAATTCCGTCTTTGGTCGCGTCAATTCTTTCGACTCGCGTTGGAGCGCAGTTCCTTCACTATTATTATTGTTGTTAATATAATTAGTATTACTTTGTATATGCCTTGTTACAACGTCATCATTGTTTTTGTTATTTATTACCCTCGCCTGAGGAGAGGGTATTGCATATGGGTCCGTTTGTCTGTTTGTTTGTTACTTGCCGGAAAAAATTCCGGCAAGTATGTTGGTTGGTTGGTTTGTCTGGTTGTCTGTCTGTGCGCAGTACTACGTCTACATCGTTGCACATAGCATCGCCATACTTAACACACATACTTGCCTTGCCCTGGAATAGACTGTGCCCAATTTTTAACTCTCTCGGCCCAAGGTCAAGCTCAAGGTCACCCAAAACGATGGTCACCCAATGATTTGCGCCTCCCAATTGAAGCCCCGCTCCCCAATTGAAGCCCCGCCCTCAGGGCGGGTACTGTTGCTAGTCTCTTCTCTTCTCTCTTCTCTTATCATTTCTCTTCTCTATATATTATAAAAGAAAGTTTTTGTTTGTTTGTCTGCGCAAGCTAATTTTCTGAACGGAGAAAGATAGGAGGAAACCTCTAATACAAAAAATGTCGGGACGGGCCCTGGGAAGGTTATAGGCTAGGTGGCGAGGCCGGGCGAGGCCCAACTCGGCTGAGCTGGGCCCATTTCGCAACTAAAAGCTGAGCTGAATTATAGTAGTCAATCGTCTACGGCCGCGAGTAAAAGCTGAATTATAGTAGTAAATTCATTCAAAAAGAACCAAAAATGTCGGGACGGGCCCCGGGAAGGTTATACGCTAGGTGGTGAGGCCGGTCGAGGCCGCGTCGGCCGAGCTGGGCCCATTTCACAATTAAAAGCTGAGCTGAATTATAGTAGTCATTCTTCTACGGCCGCGAGTAAAAGCTGAATTATAGTAGTAAATTCATTCAAAAAGAACCAAAAATGTCGGGACAGGCCCCGGGAAGGTTATAGGCTAGGTGGCGAGGCCGGTCGAGGCCGCATCGGCCGAGCTGGGCCCATTTCACAATTAAAAGCTGAGCTGAATTATAGTAGTCATTCTTCTACGGCCACGAGTAAAAGCTGAATTATAGTAGTAAATTCATTCAAAAAGAACCAAAAATGTCGGGACGGGCCCCGGGAAGGTTATAGGCTAGGTGGCGAGGCCGGTTGAGGCCGCGTCGGCCGAGCTGGGCCCATTTCACAATTAAAAGCTGAGCTGAATTATAGTAGTCATTCTTCTACGGCCGCGAGTAAAAGCTGAATTATAGTAGTAAATTCATTCAAAAAGAACCAAAAATGTCGGGACGGGCCCCGGGAAGGTTATAGGCTAGGTGGCGAGGCCGGCCGAGGCCGCATCGGCTGGGCTGGGCCCATTTTGCAATTAAAAGCTGAGCTGAATTATAGTAGTCAATCTTCTACGGCCGCGAGTAAAAGCTGAATTATAGTAGTAAATTCATTCAAAAAGAACCCGGGAAACGCCGGGTGCTTTCAGCTAGTAATATATAATGGCGATACAACAATTTTTACTGCTTTGCTTTGAAGAACGGGAATGGAGGGGGAGGAGCGTGTTAATATGTCTGGTTGAAGGCTTTGGGTGGTGAGGGGGCTTGAAGCCAGATTTTAATCTTACAGCCGCCATGTTGGTGCTTGCCGTCACTGCGATGCGAAGCGAAAGACACCTCAGAGCTGTCACATTCGCAATCGCTATGTCGTATGTACTCCCGATACGTGTTTCCTTCATTGTAAAAACTACCAAGTCAACAGTTAAAAGGATTTGAGCTGATAGGTGTTACGGCCTTGGCGAGATCGATGGAGACAGCGATCTGTTAGCTTATACACCGCTCAAATCGCTATGTGGAATTCTCTCATGTAGAGCTTAAACCCACATCGTTTGAACTTTTGCCGAGGTCATTATTTACTTTTAATGATGTTTATATACGAATCAAAAAGAAGATAATTGGTTTTGGGTCGTCCTTTCCGCATATCTCGTGGGATTGTGCGTTGGAGAGACGACCGTGATGGCAGGGAGTGGTTGGCAAACCCCCCCCGCCCCCCCCAAAAAAATGACATTCCGGCAATTCCTCGGTCTCTGACCGATTTCTAGTTTGTCTGTCTGTTTGTTTGTCTGCACAGAATAAATATGATTTTTCTCTGCAACCATTGGTCCGATTGACAGGAAATTTTCACTTAGGTGCAACTCCACCTGTGTAATTTTTTTATGATATTTATGACATCATAGGTCACGTGGTTCGGCCGCCATCTTGGAAAAACCGAAAACCTTTGCACCTCTATCTATCTATAATTCCAGTAATCTCTGTGTGTATGTTTGTATGTTTGTATGTTTGTATGTATGTATGTATGTATGTTTGTCTGTGACCGCTGTTTCTCGACAACTACCGGTCCGATATACTTTAAACTTGCCAGGTATATTGCTGGGGACCCGAGGATGTGCCTTTTCAAGGTTTCATATTAATCGGAGAAGTAGTTACCGAGCTATGTCCAAAAAACGATTCAACCAATCAGAGAGCAGCTAGCTATCACGTGTGCCGAACGTGGCGAACAGACTCTGCCTCGGACGGCACATTTGAGAGCGTATTCATTTATTTCACGTTGGCAAACTATGTTGCCGTTAAACTATGTTTTAAAACTAATTACGTGCACGCTATGGCGATTTCTTTACCAAACTCCGCAAGCCGTTCGCTTTGGACCAAACCATTTCATGTAAATAGAGGGGGGGGGGGATTGTCACCGTACTCGCAAGCCGTTCGCTTTGGACCAAACCATTTCATGTAAATAGAGGGGGGGGATTGTCACCGTACTCGCAAGCCGTTCGCTTTGGACCAAACCATTTCATGTAAATAGAGGGGGGGGGGATTTAATTTTAGATATAGATATAGTACGGGCATGCCCTAGTATCTCCAAAAGCACACAATAGAAAAAAAAATGAGACATGGCTCATTGAAAAGACCTCTCCATGGGGAATAAAATATCTTGATGATGATGTCATAGGTGCCTCCATTATGACGTCATAATTTGACAAGTATCAAGATCAAATTTGTTGAGCGAAATCTAGGAATAAATTAGTTTAGAAAAAAAAAATGTCATCGGTCACGTAGTTCGGCCGCCATATTTGTTTTAACACAAAAGCCTTAAAAACCACGGAAAATACATCCTGGCGAGGGTTTGCAATCTCTGATTGCTCTTTTTCATGTTTATTTTGTAATTAGAATGCCATGTCGGGTAAGGACGCATTGAGCTGCTCTATACACCTTAACACGGAGTGCGTTTAAAAATGGAAGTTTTTTAAAGTTTAAAAAAGAAGGAGCTGGATTATGCATTGGTGGACATGGTGGTGAAAGACTGTCAGCCATTTTAAGTGGTGGAGGATGAGGGCTTCAGAGCCTTTGTTGGAAAGCTGGACCCAACCTACACCTTACCTAGCAGGAATACACTGTTCAGCAGCTGATGGAAGAAAAATATGAAGCATACAAGAAAAGGTGAAGAAAGACATGAAGGAAGTGGTTTGTGTGAGCCTGACCTTTGACATGTGGACCTCCATGAACATGGATGCATTCATGGGCGTCACATGCCATTTTACAAAAGATGGCAAACTCCAGTGCCGACCACTGGGTGTGGCAAAGTTTCCCCAGTCGCATACATCTGAGAACATTAAACAAGCAAAATAATTTCTCATAGGACACTGGGGTCTCCAGGGCAAAATTATGTGCATAGTAACAGACAATGCAGTCAACATGAGTCGTTGTGCACAACTCATGAAGATGACACATATTGTACGCTTTGCACACACACTGAACCTTGTGACCAAGAAGGCGATCGAGGATACTCCTGGCCTGGCCTTCATCCGCTTGAAGGCAAGGAATATATTGGGGCTATTTAAGTCAAGCACCACGGCAAGGGAGAGGCTGGCTTGTGTCCAAGAGCAGCTAGGAAGGCCACAGCTCAAGCTGATCCAGGAAGTGGAGACGTGATGCTTGCAGCATCTCTACGACCAGAGGGAGCCGGTAGGAGCAGCTCTGGCTAATCTGAGGACAGAAATCACTCCTCTGTCCAGTGATGAGCTCGAGGCAATCAACCAGTCTCTCCTTGTGCTATCTGTATTCCATGAAGTCACAAAAGAACTGTCAGCTGAGACTACTGTATCCCTGTTCTAAGGTTTGTTTTGAGGACTTTTTTTTTTTTACACAAAACTATTTACAAAATGCACTCCAGTGCAAAGTATAACAGTGAATAACGGAATGCATTTCTGTTCTTTATATTTCAAGGTAATTCCGTTGTTCAGGAATCTGCAGTACGAGGTGTCATCGCAGCTGGCTGACAGGACACATCCAATGGCAGTGACATTAGGCCATAATTAACTTGACAATTTGAGGGCCAGGCCATGTCCTGAAAACATCCACTGTCTACAGGCAGCTACAGTCCTAGACACCCAGATTCAAACTGCTTGTCTTTGGTAACCAGGCAAAAGCCCAATAGGCCCAGAGGTATGTGACCTCAGAGTGCGCCAGGCTCATCAAACCACCCCACCACCACCACCACCACCAGCAGCAGCATCATCATCCATACCATCAGAAGGTGCCAGACCTGGCACCAGCCGTCAGTCAGACAATTCAAAGGTTTATTCCTTTTCATGACTACTGATTTTAGTGACGTTGTATTCTTTGTTACATTCTTCTGTAAAAAAAAAAAGGTCTTATAAAAAGGACATTTATGTATTTACTGGAAAATTTTTGCAAGATCTCGCGGGCATTTGATAAGAAGGTCCAAATGACAAGAAGAGCCCACAATGCCACAGCGGATGCAACTGTGGAAGTCCAGCGCTACCTGGCAGACGGCTTCCTGGACAGATGGGAGGACCCCACAGCACACTGGGAACAAAACTGTAGGGTCTTCCTCCAGCTATACAAACTGGCACAGGTGTACCTGGGAATCCCAGCTACATCTGTGCCATGTGAGAGGATATTTTCAAAAGCAGGCCAGGTAATGCATTCCAATGTCTCAGTGAGTTACTGCATTTTTGTTTGTTTTCATAACGTGTCTGCCAAATAACCTTTTTTTCCTTTTTTTTTGTATACAAGATCGAGGCTCGTGTAAGAGCTAACATTAATCACAAAAAAACGGACGCATAAAACATATAATAAAGGGAGCGGGATACAAGATGGGGAGAGAGAGGGAAGCACACAAGTAAAACATTTGAGAGCAGGGACATCGGGAGATCTGTGGGAGGGAGAGGGCTTGGGGGGAAGAGGCGTGGGAATGGGGGCAGGGGTGGCGGGAGAGGTATAAAACACATGGACACAGCTAGGACTTCCAAGAAAGAAGTCGGTATTTCCAAAAAGTGGATCTGGGGTGAATTAACGGGGGTAGAAAAGTTCAAGGTTTTGGATGGGGGAAGATAAGAGATGGTGGTGAACAGGGCCTGGAGGGAGGAGTGGGATTGAAGAGAGTGAGGGAGTTTGTTCCAGAGGCGGGAGAAAAGAGGAATGAAAGAGTGAAGGTGAATAGAGAGTCTTGAACCTTGTCATTTCATTTCAGGTAGCAAAGAAGAGGAGAAACAGACTGAGCCCAAAAAATGTGGAGAAAATCTTATTTCTAAATAAAAACATTTAAAGCATTGTTTCTGAATATGAGTCTTTATGCAATAAGAACTAGTCGGAATCAGAATAATTTTAATGGCCAAGTACATTTACACATACAAGGATTTTGACTTATCGGTTGCTGCATGTACATCTATCTATAATTCCAGTAATCTCTGTGTGTTTGTTTGTACGTTTGTACGTTTGTTTGTTTGTCTGTGACCGCTGTTTCTCGACAACCACGGGTCCGATATACTTTAAACTTGCCAGGTATATTGCTGGGGACCCGAGGATGTGCCTTTTCAAGGTTTCATATTAATCGGACAATTACTTACCGAGCTATGTCCAAAAAACGATTCAACCAATCAGAGAGCAGCGAGCTATCGCGTGTGCCGAACGTGGCGGACACACTCTGCCTCGGATGGCACATTTGAGAGCGTATTCATTTATTTCACGTTTGCAAACTATGTTGGCGCTATGTTGGCGTTAAACTATGTTTTAAAACTAATAAAAACCCCGGGGGGATTGTCACTGTACTCGCAAGCCGTTCGCCGTTCGCTTTGGCGTTGCGAATGAACCAAAACATTTCATGCACCAAACCATTTCATGTAAAGCGTTCGCCGTTCGCTTTGGCGTTGCGAATGGACCAAAACATTTCATGAGCCAAACCATTTCATGTAAATAGAGGGGGGGATATAATTTTAGATATAGATATAGTACGGGCATGCCCTAGTTCTTAACAATTAGGGAAAATAAAAAGCATAAAAACAAGAAGTAATAATATATACACAATATGTTCATTCTCAATGAATGAATGAATGAAAACCTTTATTGCCAGAGGAGGAATTTGTCTTGCCCACAAATGGCCACAACATTTCAACATAGACACATCAAATCACAACAATTAATAGTACACAAGCACAGGACCATCACCATCATGTCATTCAGGAACTATATTGCCATATGCTGCATTATAGACCGTTGTACTTATGTGTATGTATTTCGTTGTTGTTCATCGTCTCACTTATCTGAACATACTTACTTCACTAGAAGTATGTCTTAGATTCACTTCAACACATTTATAATTAATGGCTGCAATGACAGATTCTGCCAGTAGACGCCAATGTTGAGCCAGAATTGTTTCGAAACAATTGTTTCAAATATCTCGAAACGTTTCGATATTTAGAAATTGCCATCCCTAGTTATTACAAAACAAGATCCCCCACTCCTAAAGGGCTTTGCGACTTGCGATATTGCCCCCGCCTCCCCCCAACACCCTTACGGAAGTAAATTTTATTACAGGGAATTTCGCATGTTAAGGAACAGTCTGGTCTTTTCATTGACGTGATCTAACTTATTATGATGTCATGCACAATCTGATCCCTAAGTTAAAACAAGCTTGTGCCCAAGTAGCGATGTGTGGTGATCTACACCAGTATACATAAATCATGCCAACACATCACCTCCAAACAAGGAGGCATCCGTATGGCACTAAAGTCTTTGGAGACTGAGATTAAAGCCCTATGGGCACAAATCAATAAAAGCAGAGCCGTCGATCTCGACTACATACTGCTGAATCGTTTATTTGTGATCATAAGTTAAGCTTGCACGAGATACAGATCAGGCCCCCTAACATTACAAGGCAGCAGGGCACAGATCGAGTCCCAGCAACAAGCACCGAGCCAGCGACAAGTGTTGCCTGCCCCTCAAACACATTGTCTCTGCCTTGCTGATCACCAGTCAGAAGGTTTGCAGTCAGGAATCTTCTATTTAAGAGAGCCCTGTTCCTTTTGCCCTGTTCACGTGACTCGTGGTGGTCCCTCTCGGCTCTCCCCCGTTGGTATTTTGTGCATATAAGATTGTTTACGGTTCTGTTTCAATATTATTTAAATATGTTTAACCTTTCCCCTTCAGTGTTTTATTCAGTGGTATATTACAACACGCTGTTTCTCTTCCTATTTAAAAGGCTTTTCTCAATTTCCTCTCCAACTCATTCCACGTCAAAAAAAGGAAATTCAATCTCTTATACGTCTCCCTCACTACATGGTCTAAATTCACATTCATTCCACCCCTCCTCCATCGTTCTGAATCGGATTGCTAACTTGAAAATCACAACAAACCCAATTTGTTATCAATGTTCGTCTTTCATTAATCATCCACTTTCTAAACTCCCCTCTTGCCCCTCCCCTCCAAATCCCCCCCTTGCACCTACACTCCTAAACTCCCCCCTTGCCCCTCCACTCCTAAACTCCCCCCTTGCCGCTCCCCTCCAAATCCCCCCCCTTGCCCCTCCACTCCTGAACTTCCCCCTTGCCCTTCCCCTACTAAACTCCCCCCTTGCCCTTCCCCTACTAAACTCCCCCCTTGCCCCTCCCCTCCAAATCCCCCCCCTTGCCCCTCCACTCCTAAACTCCCCCCTTGCCCCTCCACTCCTAAACTCCCCCTTGCCCCTCCCCTCCTAAACTCCCCCCTCACTCCTCCCCTTCAAAACTCCCCCCCAACCCCTCCCATTCAAATCTCCCCCCATACCATTCCTCTCCAATTCTCCCTCCTCCCCCCTCCTCCTCAAAGCTGCCTCCTTCCCACTTCGTCTCCCTTCTATCTCATACCTCCACCCCCCCCCAAACCTTCTACTTTCCTCTGCCCCCCCCCCCCCCCCCTCAAACAACCCCTCACTGTGCCTCACCCCTTCACCATCAAACCTTTCATCCTCCTCATCCTTCCCTTTCTTGGAACTCTTCTGTAATCTCTGACACACTATCAACTGCTCTCCCTACCTCCCCCTCTCATCCTTCATCTTACCCTAATCCTCCCCTCCCCTGTCCTGTACCCGATGCTCCCCCTCTCTCTTCATTAACGGTATGGACCTCAAACATCCGGGGCCTTCGCTCAAACCTGACTAATCTCTCCATACAGGTTGCTTCTGACAATCCAGACTTGATCTGCTTAACAGAGACTTTCCTCCTTCAAGATGTCTCTGATTCCTTAATATCTCTTCCTGGTTACTCCCTCCTCCGGTATGATAAACCTGAGCCTCGTCCTGGTGGTGGGGTGGCTATCTTTATCAAAAACTCTCTTCCTCACTCTCCTTGCACTGCCCTCTCTCCTCCTCACCACCAGGAGTACCTCTGGCTACGGCTTCCTCTCCACTCCCACCTTTTGTTCATATGTGTTCTGTACCGTCCCCCAAACAGTGATGACTCCATTTACATTTCACTGTCTGACAACATGGACCAACTTCTATCCACTCATCCCAACTCTCTCTTCCTCATATGTGGTGACTTCAACTGTCATCATGCCACCTGGTTGGGTGTGGGTTCCTCTCTCACCAGTCATGGCACCTCAGCAAAGGACTTCTGTGACTCACTGGGATTGACACAATCTGTCAATTTCCCGACCCGGATCTCAGCCAATGGAGTATCTTCTCTTCGAGACTTGGTTATGACAAACTTCCCTGCTAATGTCTGCTGCTCTTCTTCTGCTCCAATCGGTTCTTCTGATCATGTGCTTGTCAAAGTGGACATCTCTCTGGCCATTCTCAGAGAGCCTCCTCAGCGTCGACGAGTCTGGCATTTCACTCAGGCCGACTGGGACGGTCTTCAAGCAGCCATCAATCGTCTGGATTGGTCTCCCATCTCCACTGCCTCTGACATCAATTCTTCCTGGGAATTCTTCAAAGCAAACTGCTCTCTCTCATGCACAGATTTATCCCATCTCGTCTTCAGTTGTCTTACCCTTCCTCCCGTCCATGGTACACTGAATCTTGTGGTGAGGCAGTTGCCCTGAAACAACTTGCCTTTGCCTCTTGGAAGGCTAATCCAACTGAAGGCAATCTCAGTTCCTTCCACCAAGCTCAGAACAAGTGTGTGTCTACCCTCAGGAGTGCCAGGAAGCACAATCTCTCCTCACTCAAGAATGAACTCTCAAACCTGTCTCCTTCCTCCAAATCCTGGTGGCGTCTGGTCAAATCCGTTTCTGGTGTTTGTTCCCCCTCCATCCCCTCCTTTACCTCAAATGGCCACACAGTTGACATCGCACATGACAAAGCCGAATGCCTCAACTCTGTGTTTGCCTCAAAATCTTTAGTCCCAAACCCATCTCTCTCTGTTCCCACCTTTCCCAGTCGAACCCAACTGCTCCTGGACTCTGTGTCCTTCTCTCCTGACAAGGTGGAGGAGTTTTTGTCTAACCTCGACTCTGATTCTGCAACTGGACCAGACGGCATCAGCCCACGGGTCCTAAAATCCTGCTCTGCCGCTCTATCTCACCCTCTCTCTGTTCTTTTCACCCTATCTTTTGCTCAAGGTCATCTGCCAGCATCCTGGAAATCAGCAAACATTACCGCTTTACACAAAAAAGGTGCAAAAACAGATCCTTGCAACTACAGACCAATAAGCCTGCTCCCAATTATCAGCAAAGTCAAGGAATCCATCATTGCTTCGGATATGAAATCTTTCCTCTTCTCCAATGGCTTGATCTCTGATCATCAATTTGGTTTCAGACCAGGTCACTCTACTCTGGACATGCTGCTTCTGCTGTCTCAACAATGGATGGAGGTCCTCAATGCCAAACAGGAAATCAGAGCTGTCTCCCTTGACATATCACGTGCCTTCGATACGGTCTGGCACCCAGCTCTGCTCACCAAACTCTCCTCCTATGGTATCCATGGAAATCTCCATACATGGCTTGCGGACTTCCTCTCTGGTCGTAGTCAACGTGTGGCCCTGAATGGATTTCTCTCATGTCCCCTTCCTGTTCAGGCTGGAGTTCCCCAAGGCAGTGTGCTGGGCCCTGTGCTTTTTCTGGTCTTTGTCAATGATCTCTCCGACTCTCTGGAAAATCCTCTCTATCTCTTTGCTGATGACTCCACTCTCTGCCGCTCCATTCCTCTTCCCTCAGATCGGCAGTCTGCAGCCTCCTCACTCTCTGAAGACCTGGACAAAATCACAGACTGGTCA
The DNA here is from genome assembly GCF_964187855.1 of Myxine glutinosa. Taxonomy (NCBI): domain Eukaryota; kingdom Metazoa; phylum Chordata; class Myxini; order Myxiniformes; family Myxinidae; genus Myxine; species Myxine glutinosa. The sequence goes on from NC_136265.1 coordinate 176,334,728, forward strand.
AACAAGTGGAACATGTCTTTCAATCCTGACAAATCTCACACTCTTACTATGTCTCTCCGAAAAGATCGACTGGACAACCCTCCCATCTACTTTCTCAACAATCCTCTCCAAGAAGTTCTGTCGCTCAAGCTTTTGGGTCTCACTATCTGCCATGATCTTTCTTGGGAAAACCACATTTCCAAGCTGGCCTCCAAAGCCAGTCGCCGACTGGGCATCCTCCATCGTGCGAAGTCCTTCCTAGGCACACCTGAGCTCCTCACCACATACAAGGCTTTCATCCGCAGCTCAATGGAATACTGTTCTCACCTATGGGCTGGTGCTCCTGCCTCACACCTAGCTCGGCTTCACGTTGTTGAAACCAAAGCTTTCAGAATCATTGGAATCTCCTGCGATGAAGCTATCTCTGAGGGCCTTTCACTCACTCCCCGCAGGCAGGTAGGTGGTCTTTCTGTCTTCTACCGACTCCTCTCCGGCCTTGCTCCCCCAGCTCTCTCTGTGCTCTGTCCCCCAAATATTCCTACAGGTCGCACAAGATCTGCCAGCAACCCTCTGATGGTTAAACTGCCGAAATCTCGGCTCTCTGCTCACCTTCACTCTTTCATTCCTCTTTTCTCCCGCCTCTGGAACAAACTCCCACACTCCCTTCAATCCCACTCCTCCCTCCAGGTCTTTAAAACAGCTGTTCACCACCATCTCTTATCTTCCCCCATCCAAAACCTTGATCTTTTCTACCCCCACTAATTCACCCCAGATCCACCTTGTTTGAAATTCCAACTTCTTTCCTGGAAGTCCTGGCAGTGTCCATATGTTTTATACCTCTCCCACCCCCCCTTCCCATGCCTCCCCCCCCCCCCCAAAGCCCTCTCCCTCCCACAGATCTCTCGATGTCTCCATGTCTCTCGGTCCCTGCTCTCAAATGTTGTGTTTGTGTTCTTCCCCCTCTCTCCCCATCTTGTCTACCGCTCCCGATGTTATTTGTTTTTATGTGTCGGTTTGTCTTTCTGTGTGATTAATGTTCGCTCTTTCACGAGCCTCGATCTTGTATCCAAAAAAAAAAAAAGAAGCTGTTGGTCTGTCTGTGTGTGTCTGTCTGTCTGTGTCACCATGTTTTTTCAGCTAGGGCTGAACGGATCTTCGTCAAACTTTCAGAGGTTCATCAGTGAGTGCCTGGGAGTGCTTTGGCCAAAAAAAAATTCGATGAAAAAAAAAATCGTTAAATTGGAGTTTTTCCAAAAACAAAAAAATCGCTCTCGATAGTGCCTAAGCCCTTTTAAATTAACTAGGGCATGCCCGTACTATATATATATCTAAAATTATATCCCCCCCCCTATTTACATGAAATGGTTTGGTCCAAAGCGAACGGCTTGCGAGTGGTGACAATCCCCCCCCCTCTATTTACATGCAATGGTTCGGTCCAAAGCGAACGGCTTCCGGAGTTTGGTAAAGAAATCGCCATCGCGTACACAAACGCGCAGGAAAGCGAATGAATCGCAAATTCGTTTTTATTAGTTGTAAAACATAATGCCCAATTATTCAATTAGCGCCAACGTATTTTGGCTGTTTGCAATTTAATCGCAAGGCAAAGTAGAAAGAGAAGAGGGAAAAAAAGAAAAGCCTTGCCTTGCTGCAAACAGCTGCTGCAAACAACAACAACAGGGAAGGCTGCACTGTCCGGAAGTTGGCATATCGCAGTTACGATTATTTTAGTGTTAATGGCCAATTATTCAATTAGCGCCAACGTATTTTGGCTGTTTGCAATTTAATCGCAAGGAAAAGTAGAAAGAGAAGAGGGAAAAAAAGAAAAGCCTTGCATTAACGCATTAACGCTTGCATTGCATTAACGGTTCGGCACACGTGATAGCTCGCTGCTCTCTGATTGGTTGAAGCGTTTTTTGGACATAGCTCGGTAGGTACTTGTCCGATTAATTTCAAACCTTGAAAAGGCACATCCTCGGGTCCCCAGCAATATACCTGGCAAGTTTCAAGTATATCGGACCCGTGGTTGTCGAGAAACAGCGGTCACAGACAAACACACAGACACACAGACACACAGACAGACACACAGAGATTACTGGAATTATAGATAGATGACAGTTATATACAAGTATAATCACATAAATAAATACAAAACAATCACCAGATATTTGAATACAAATAAATCAAACAATTCCGGAAGTGTACGAAGTTGGTAGTACGGCTTCTTATTCTTCCTAATCGGCATCACACTTAACTCAGAAACGTGATGAACGCCACATTCACCCTCCAGCATATATATGAACTCCCTTCCTCTCCCCCCTTCCACCTTTTCCCCCTCCCCTGCCCCTCCCCCTCCCTTCCCCTCATCTCCCCTCCCCCCCCCCTTCCCACCCTCCCCTCCTCTTCCCTCTCCTCCCCGGCAACGCCGGTACTTATGCTAGTATTAAATAAAACCAAAGACGCACACTGACCCTGTGACATAATGCTGACGTCATGTGCATGAAGGAATAGGAGACAATTTGCAACACGCCCTTGTATAATTTTCTTTTTTTTGTATACAAGATCGAGGCTCGTGAAAGAGCTAACATTAATCACACAAAAAGTCAAACCGACACATAAAACACTAAATAAGGGGAGCGGTAGACAAGATGGGGAGAGAGGGGGAAGGACACAAACACAACATTTAAGAGCAGGGACATCGAGAGAATTGTGGGAGGGAGAAGGCTTGGGGCTTTTCTATTTTATTTTAAAGTGCTATTTTAAAAGAAGAATTTCCAAACATTTATCCGAACAGACAACATGTTTTCATGGGATTTTCGAGGTACTTTACACTGACAAAACCACAAGTCCTCAAACATCATAAACATTTGTGACCGTTGAAAAGGGAACAAATATGTCACTTTGTGATGCAAAAGGAACAATCTGCTAATACATCGGACTGTGCAGGGTCATATAGCTCTGGAATTGTCTGACCTGCTCATTAAACGTCATATATTTACAGCAACACATTGACTGTTTACGCATAGACAAACGGGAAATTCCCGAAAATTGCTTTCACCTCGTACTCTTTGATGCACCTCCGAGGGCACAACCTTTGGATACCTGGCTGGGGAAACCTGTTGGTTCACAATGATTGTGCTGACACCTTGTGGAATTTATGGTCACCTTTTAACACTGTCCCTGTTTGCTTGTACAGTCCGTCCCGAAGAATCCGATCTAATCTAAGTTCTAAACTTGTCAGGCAACCTTTGTAGTTTATAAGATACAAAATGTAACTTCTAAACTTTGTACTTTGTATTCCCAGCTGCGCAACATCTGCGGTCAATAAATTTGAGTTACTAATGGTTAGAGCTGCCACCAATGGTGGGAGACATAGGAGGCATTGCGGTTTACCTGTCACTTTCTATTTGTATGGCTTTGCTGAATAAATGAATGTACTTGAAGTAGAGTACAGGTACTCGGAATCGTAAGAATATTTCATAACCTTAGAGCCCCACCCAAGGTAGGCGGCGTAGGTGTGATGTAACTGCAACATTGTCAGCACCAGGGCACTCATAGTCATATCCCAGGACTGCTGATGTGTTGCACATCGGTTTTAAGTGCAATAGTGAAGATTGCCTTTCGTGTGTAGTTTAACGAGTGTTTGTACTAAGCATCATATCTGGAAGCGAAAGTTCAACGCAGGTGAGCCATGCGGCGTGTATAATTTCTGACTGTTGTGCGATCACCTGGATCAGTAAATTGTTTTGTTTCTTTGTTTAAAGTCTTATGATTCTGTTAGTTTGATTCTACATGCTGCCCTGTCTTCCAGCAACCATTGAAATTGGTTTAAAATACCCTTAGTCGGTGCAGTATACTGTTTATTCTACTAGGTGAGCGCCAGGGGTATTGCCCCTATGTTTGTGCATTTATGTTGAAGGCTCCAGTCACGGACTATATAGTCCTCATCGAGGCCTGGCCTTAAATAAAAGCGCTTACGGAAGACGGAAGCCGCTCCTCAGTGAAAGACACATGAAAGCCCGCTTGGAATTTGCAAAAAAGCGCCTAAAGGACTCTCAGACTGTGAGAAACAAGGTTCTGTGGTCTGATGAAACCAAGATTGAACTGTTTGGCTTCCGTCTTGCCACTCTGCCATAAAGCCCAAATCGGTGGAGTGTTGCAGCGATGGTTGTCCTTCTGGAAGTTTCTCCCATCTCCACACAGGATCTCTGGAGCTCAGCCAGTGACCATCGGGTTCTTGGTCACCTCTCTCACCAAGGCCCTTCTCCCCCGATTGCTCAGTTTGGCCGGGCGGCCAGCTCTAGGAAGAGTCCTGGTTGTTCCAAACTTCTTCCATTTAAGAATCATGGAGGCCACTGTGCTCTTGTGAACCTTCAATGCAGCAGAGATTTTTTGTAGGCTTCCCCAGATCTGTGCCTCGACACAATCCTGTCTGAGCTCTGCAGGCAGTTCCTTCGACCTCATGGCTTGGTTTTTGCTCTGATATGCATTGTCAGCTGTGAGACCTTATATAGACAGGTGTGTGCCTTTCCAAATTATGTCCAATCAATTGAATTTACCACAAGTGGACTCCAATCAAGGTGTAGAAACATCTCAAAGATGATCAAGAGAAATGGGAGGCACCTGAGCTAAATTTCAAGTGTCATAGCAAAGGGTCTGAATACTTATGTAAATGTGATATTTCAGCTTTTTCTTTTTAGCCGCGTCGCAGACGCTGCTCATAGAGTGCCCTCTGCTGTTGTTGTTGTTGTTGTTCTTCTTCTTCTTCTTGTTGTTCTTCTTCTTGTTGTTCTTGCAGAGAAGACAAAACCTCAAAGCTCCACCCATTCTGGGAACCATAGCTCCACCCATTTTGGGAGAGGCTTCATATAAACAAATATCCACCATTTTATTAACTCGCATAGCTTTGAGGCCTGTTTTGTAGGCCCGTGGTGTCTTTCTCTCTCACACAGTTTTATTTCAAATCAAATTCGATATATCATTTCATTTTTCACAGTCGCTAACATAGTTTTAGACTCGGTTGAAAAAAAACGGGAAGAAAATCCGATGAAAGTTGCCCTTTATAGAACGAAATGAATTCTCAAAGGCCTGTAACTTCAAGTCCATTGAGATATTTTTTTTTTAAATCACGGCATGGTCAGTCATACACCGCCCGAAACAACAGACGGGAAAATGCCGAGATATATATATATATTGTTTAAATCGCGGCATGCTTAGTCATACACCGCCCGAAATAACAGACGGGAAAATGCCGAGATATATATATATTTTGTTTAAATCACGGCATGCTTAGTCATACACCGCCCGAAATAACAGACGGGAAAATGCCGAGATATATATATATTTTGTTTAAATCGCGGCATGCGTAGTCATACACCGCCCGAAATAACAGACGGGAAAATGCCGAGATATATTAAAAATTCGTCCATTTGATGACAATCGTCACGATGAAATATTTAATTTATACGTCGTCACAATAATGTGGAGAGAGGAGCATAGCTTCGTTCACGTGTCGCCACACACGGGAAATTGCCGAGATATATTTTTTTTAAATCGCGGCATGGTCAGTCATACACCGCCTGAAATAACAGACGGGAAAATGCCGAGATATACTAGTACCGATTGCGAAGCCGCAATGAGCCGGCGAAGCCAAAGCCTCTTGCCACTATTTTACCCATCACTATGGCATCAGTAGGTTAGGTAGTTGGTAGTAGGTAGGTGTAGTAGGTACCGTACCTGGTAAGACTTCGTAAAAGAGAAGAGCAGACAGTCCTCCCCAATGGCAATACCTGCATACAATAAATGTCACAAGAAGCTTAAGGAAGTAACTATACGATGTGCTAGCTTAAGGCCTATTTTAAGAAATTTTAACTGGGCTTAACATACGTTTTCACAGTATGTGTGTAGTCTTCTAACTTCAGTCGCTGTCAGTGAAAATTCTCAAGCTCAAACAGTGAAAAAAACATGACCCATCACCAGGGACATCGACTGCAGCATATTCCCAAAAAGAAGACAATGGTGTCACATCCGATGGCTTTACTTGGTGCAACGTAAAAACCTCTCTCAAGTTACCACGGACTGTTGTCGAATCATGTTTCAGTGATGATAGCACTGGTGGAGGTTGTACCATTTTTCCTTTCATTTCGGTTCTTGTTCTTTCTCCGTAACAGAGAACAGTTTTTTGTTTTTTTTTGTTTTTTTTTTGTATACTGAATCGAGGCTCGTGAAAGAGCTAACATTTACTTCACAAACAAATCAACCAGACAAACAAAACACACAAAAAGAGGGAGCGGAAAACAAGATGGGGAGAGAAGGGGAAGCACACAAACACAACATTTGAGAGCAGGGAGATGTGTGGAAGGGAGAGGGCTTGGGGGGAGGAGGCGTGGGAAGGGGGGGGGGGGTGGAGGGAGAAGTATAAAACACAAGGACACCAAGGACTTCCAGGACAGAAGTTGGTATTTCAAAAAAGTGGAATTGGGGTGAAATTAGCAGGGGTAGAAAAGATCAAGGTTTTGGATGGGGGAAGATAAGAGATGGTGGTGAACAGCAGTTTTAAAGACCTGGAGGGTGGAGTGGGATTGAAGAGAGTGAGGGAGTTTGTTCCAGAGGCGGGAGAAGAGAGGAATGAAGGAGTGAAGGTGAGCAGAGAGTCTTGATTTTGGCAGTTTGACCATAAGAAGGTTGCAGGCAGATCTTGTGCGACCTGTAGGAATATTTGCGGGACAGAGCCCAGAGAGAGCTGGGGGGGCAAGGCCAGAGAGGAGTCGGTAGAAGATGGAAAGACCACCAACCTGCCTGTGGTGAGTGAGTGAGAGGCCCTTGGAGTTAGCTTCATCGCGGGAGATTCCAATGATTCTGAATGCTTTGGTTTCAACAGCGTGAAGACGAGCTAGGTGTGAGGCAGGAGCACCAGCCCAGAGGGGAGAGCAGTATTCCATTGAGCTGCGGATGAAAGCCTTGTATGTGGTGAGGAGCTCAGGTGTGCCAAGGAAGGACTTTGCACGACAGAGGATGCCCAGTCGGCGACTGGCTTTGGAGGCCAGATTTGAAATGTGGTTTTCCCAGGAAAGATCATGGCAGATAGTGAGACCCAAAAGCTTGAGTGACAGAACTTCTTGGAGAGGATTATTCAGAAAGTGGATGGGAGGGTTGTCCAGTCGGTCTTTTCGGAGAGACATCGTAAGAGTGTGAGATTTGTCAGGATTGAAAGACATGTTCCACTTGTTTGCCCAGTCTGTGATTTTGTCCAGGTCTGCAGAGAGTGAGGAGGCAGCAGACTGCCGATCTGAGGGATGAAGAATGGAGCGACAGAGAGTAGAGTCATCAGCAAAGAGATACAGAGGATTTTCAAGAGAGTCAGAGAGATCATTGATGAAGACCAGAAAAAGCACAGGGCTCAGAACACTGCCTTGTGGAACTCCAGCCTGAACAGGAAGAGGAGATGAGAGAAACCCATTCAGGGCCACACGTTGACTACGACTAGAGAAGAAGTCCGCCAGCCATGCGTGGAGATTTCCATTGATACCAAAAGAGGAGAGTTTGGTGAGCAGAGTGGGGTGCCAGACCGTATCGAAGGCACGTGATATGTCAAGGGAGACTGCTCTAATTTCCTGTTTGGCATTGAGGACCTCCATCCATTGTTGAGAAAGCAGAAGCAGCATGTCCAGAGTAGAGTGTCCAGGTCTGAAACCAAATTGATGATCAGAGATCAAGCCATTGGAGAAGAGGAAAGATTTCATATCTGAAGCAATGATGGATTCCATGACTTTGCTGATAATTGGGAGAAGGCTGATTGGTCTGTAGTTGCTGGGATCTGTTTTTGCACCTTTTTTGTGCAAAGCGGTGATGTTGGCAGATTTCCAAGCAGATGGAAGATGACCTTGAGCAAAAGAGAGGTGGAAGAGAACAGAGAGAGGGAGTGAAAGAGCGGAAGAACAGGATTTTAGGACCCGTGGGCTGATGCCGTGAGGTCCAGTTGCAGAATCCGAGTCGAGGGTTGACAGAAACTTTTCCACCTTGTCAGGAGGAAAGGACGCAGAGTCCAGGAGCAGCTGTGTACGACTGGGTACGGTGGGTACAGAGAGGGATGGGTTTGGGACAGAAGATTTAGAGGCAAACACAGAGTTGAGGCATTCAGCTTTTTCACGCGCGGAGTCAGCCGTGTGGCCATTTGAGGTGAGGGAGGGGATGGAGGGGGAACAAACACCAGAAACGGATTTGACCAGACGCCACCAGGATTTGGAAGAGGGAGACAGATAAGAGAGTTCGGTCCTGAGAACGGAGAGATATTGTTTCCTGGCTCTCCTGAGGGTGGACACACACTTGTTTCGGGCTTTGTGAAAGGAAATGAGATTTCCTTCCGTTGGATTTGCTTTCCAGGAGACGAAAGCAAGTTGTTTCTGGGCAATAGCCTCACCACAAGATTCTGTGTACCATGGATGGGAGGAAGGGTAAGACAACAGAAGACGAGATGGGATAAATCTGTGCATGAGAGAGAGCAGTTTGCTTTGGAAGAATTCCCAGGAAGAATTTATGTCAGAGGCAGTAGAGATGGGAGACCAGTCCAGATGATTGATGGCTGCTTGAAGACCGTGCCAGTTGGCCTGAGTGAAATGCCAGACTCGTCGACGCTGAGGAGGCTCTCTGAGAATGGTCAGAGAGATGTCCACTTTAACAAGCACATGATCAGAAGAGCCGATTGGAGCAGAAGAAGAGCAGCAGACATTTTCAGGGAAGTTAGTCATAACCAAGTCCAGAAGAGAAGATGCTCCGTTGACTGAAATCCGGGTCGGGAAATTGACAGATTGTGTCAGTCCCAGTGAGTCACAGAAGTCCTTTGCTGAAGAGCCATGGCTGGTGAGAGCGGTACCCACACCCAGCCAACTGGCATGGTGACAGTTGAAATCATCACATATGAGGAAGAGAGAGTTGGGATGGGTAGATAGAAGTTGGTCCATATTCTCAGACAGCGAGATGTAGATGGAGTCATCACTGTTTGGTGGACGGTACAACACACATATGAACAAAAGGTGGGAGCGAAGGGGAAGCCGTAGCCAAAGGTATTCCTGGGGGTGAGGTGGAGAGAGGGCAGTGCAGGGCGAGTGAGGAAGAGAGTTTTTTATAAAGATAGCAACCCCACCTCCAGGACGAGGCTCAGGTCTATCATACCGGAGGAGGGAGTAACCTGGGAGAGATACCAAGGAATCAGAGACATCATGAAGGAGGAAAGTTTCTGTTAAGCAGATCACGTCTGGTTTGTCAGAAGCAACCTGTATGGAGAGATCAGACAAGTTTGAGCGAAGGCCCCGGATGTTTGAGGTCCATACTGTTAAGGAAGAGGAAGGGGGAGCATCGGATACAGAACAGGGGGGGGGAGCGGTAGGGTAAGATGTGGAAGAGGAGGAAGAGGTAGGGAGAGCTGTTGAAGGTGTGTCGGAGATTACAGAATAGCTTGGAGAAAGGGAAGAATGGGGCAGACAAAAGGTTTGATGGTGATTGGGAGAGGCGCAGTGAGGTGTTATTTGACGAGGGGGAAGAGCGAGGCAGAAGGTTGAGGGAGATGAAGGTGAAAGTTGGAAGGGGGAAGAAGCGGGGAGGATGCTTTGAGGGGGAGGGGTGAGAGGGGAGTCTAGGAGGGGAGGAGCGAGGGAGAGTCTCGGAGCGGAGGGGTGTGGGGGGAGATTTGAAAGGAATGGGTGATTGGGAAGATTTGGAGGGGAGGGGCAAGGGGGAAGATTTGAAAGAGATGGGTGATGGGGATGATTTGGAGGGGATGGGCAAGGGGGTAGATTTAGAGGGGAGGGGTGATGGAAAATGGGATTTTGGGGTGATGGGATTTTGAAAAGTGTACGATTAATGGGAAACGAACATTTATTGCAAAATGAGTTTCTTGAGACATTCGAGTCAAAAATACGTTTGAGGACGCTGGAGGGAGGATGGAGTGCTGGAGAGTTTAGGGAATGAATGAAAGAAAGATGCACTATAAGAGATGGAATTTTTTTTGGGAATGAATGGATTGTGTTAGTGTTGAAAAACCACTTTTCGCATTTGTGTTAGTGTCGAAAAACCACTTTTCGCACTTGTGTTGGTGCAGGAAACCAAAAAACTTAGTTGTTGGTGCAGGTGCAGGAAAAGTGCCCAAAGCAATGACGATTTAGCTTAGGAAATTTGAGCATATGATGAGAACTATTTCGAGCAGTTTATGGCTACGCGTGATTCGGTTGTTTTGCACCAACCTCGTTCCCGGCGTCGCAGACGTGTCGAGGGCGCTGGTAAGATGTCCTGTGTCGAGGGCGCTGATTGGCTGATTCGGTTCTCCGACGGCCACGAGATTTCTAAAAAATAATTTTTCGTCAATGTGAGAATATTTGACGCCGTTTTCACCGTCCGAAACGCGTAATAAGCTTTAAGAAAATATTTTTTCAAATGCTCGAATCTCATTGGTTCTGGTGTTTGATGACGATTTTCGTTGAAGATAACGAGGTTGGTCTTAACGTATTTTAATTACTAATGAGAGGTTTCATTAGATTATGAATCAAAGAACGACGGGTGAAACAAACTCCTATTGAACTTTTTCGCAATTGTTTTATGCAAACTTCCGCATCCGGTCGATGGCGCCCACCATTGAGCGCTTTCATTTTAGAAATATTTTTGCAAATGCTCGACTCTCATTGGGTCCGGTGTTTGGTGACGCGTTTTGTTGAAGATAACCAGGCCCGTGCGGGCCGATGTTGGTCTTAAATTATTTTATTAATAGCCGGCGAAGCCGGTGTTGTCAAGAAACGCGTACGTATTATGTCGAAAACCAGATTATGCTGTCTTTTCGCATAAGATTGTGAATCAAACGACGACGGGTGAAAGAAACTCCTAATGAACGTTTTAAATTTGTTATGCATACTTCCGCCTCCGCAAGATGGCTGCGCCCACTGCGCTTCGGATTCTCGAGCCAAGGCATAATCAGGTTTTCAACATAATACGTACTCGTTTATTGACAACACCGGCTTCGCCAGCTATTAAAAATTCGTCGCCACACACGGGAAATTGCCGAGATATATTTTCACTTTGCACAAAAATAACATCAAGTAATCGAATCAATAGGAATGTCCTGTGCCTATAACATCGACGTTATAGGCACAGCTGCATCTAGGCATTGTGTAACATCGACGCGGCTTTTGTTTTAATTAAAACTTTTTGTACTTGTTTTAATTAATTTGCAAAACTTTCTAAAATCCTGTTTTCTCTTTGTCATTATGGGGTATTGAGTGTAGATTGATGAGGGAAAAAAATGAATTTAAACGATTTCAGCAAAAAGCTGCAACATAACAAAATGTGAAAAAACGGAAGGGGTCTAATACTTTCTGAATGCACTGTATATACCCACTGACAGAACAAAGGGCAGTCAGTGTCTGAGTTTGTTGCTGGCTTCCGCCGGTTTGCTGAATTTGGTGCTACATTGGACGAGATGCTGAGCGACATTTTTGTTATTGGCATCAACAAGGCAACGATCCTCCGAAAGTTGTCGGCCTTTTCCTGATATTGCTCTTGCTTGAACTGTGACAATCACTAGTGCCTGTATATCTACTGAAGGAGCTCCGTATTAAAACCAGCATGGAACAGACCTCCCAGATGCCAAAAGTTTTAAGCAGAGGGAGAGAAGTTTGAAATTTCAAGAGGACAGAGAGAGTGGACACACTTTTTGCAGGCCTTGGGGAATGATATATTACTTTGCTTTCGGTTGGGTTTGACCTACAGGAAAAGAAGGCAAGTTGTTTCAGAACAACTGCGTCACCACAGGATTCATTGAAATTCCAGAATCACCGACAACGGATTAGTTTGTCCATCATGAAGCCTGACTCCGTTTTTTGAAAACGAAGCAACACATGTTCAAAACAAACACAGTTTCTCCTGTCGTGGTTGTTTTTTTATGTGAAATTAAAATGAACGGCAACATTGAGATCATGTTTTTAACAAAAATAAGTGCATAGCTGTTCAAAAAATAAATTATTTAATATTGTGTCATCATGTTGAATATGTTAAACAATATTGTGATCCAGTTGGTTAAAGCCAAAGCATATTTTATCAGCTTAGTCCTGACTGAGGGGTCATTAAAGGATTCGAATTTTAAAGCAAAGGGTCATTGAGGTGAATCTTGCCCACAAGACCAGAATGCATCGTCATATCACTGTTTGGAGACCAATGGCTGTTACAGTGCAGATTGGATTCCCACACGAGATTTGCTGGCAGGCAGTCCCTTGAAGAAATACAGGTAGTGGACAAAGATGGAAACACCAATGTAAATGTACTTAATATGGCGTCGGGCCACCAAATGCAGCCTGCGTGCGCCTTGGCATAGAGTTCACCGGCGTATGAAATTCTGCACAAGGGATGCGGCACCATTCTTCCATGAGAAAGTCAATCAACAAACACTTGTTTGATGGAGGTGGAAAACGTTGTCTCATGTCTCGTTCCAGAATATCCCATAAATGCTCGTTTGGGTTCAGATCTGGTGATTAAGGCCATGCCATATGCAGAATGTCATGTCATGCTCATCAAATCATTGGGCGATCACACGTGCTTTGTGGATGGGAGCATTGGGGGGTGAGGGGTTAATGACCTAAGCATTTTTTTTATTTGAAGAAATGTTTAAAAAAACATCAAAATTTCAAAGCCAGAAGAATCGAAACCATCATCAAACTCAAGTCAATAACCCTAAATCAAAAGCAATTGAATAACAACTAGAAATCATCTGAAAATGCAAAGCCCGTCCGAATCCGCTTTGTATTCAGATGTCTTCTTCTTCTTCATTGTGCTAAACATGACGAAAACAGGTGAAAAATTTCAAAATGAAAATTGACGATTTTATACAACCCTAACCTTTTGACCTTTTGATCTAAAAAAAAAATCGGCCTCTAGCTTTTGATTGTTGAACCAATTCAGTGACCCAATATTAAATTCTTTACATTCCACATCAATTGGATGAAAATTGACGATTTTAAGTGATGCTGACCTTTGACCTTTTGATGAAATTATCAACTTGTCTTCTCCATATACTCATAATAAAGCTTAGTTGAAAATTTGATGACAAAACTCAAATGGTAAATTGAAATTTCAGGTGAATTGGATGAAAATCTATGATTTTAGGTGATGCTGACCTTTGATCTTTTGACAAAATTATTAATTTGTGTAATCCATATTCTCATGATAAAACTTTATTGAAAATTTGACGACAAAAGCTCAAATGGTAAAAGGTTATGGCCCGGACAGACACACAGACACACGAACAAAATTTGTCTCCACAGAAGTGATTGCAAATCCCCATCTCCCGCTGCGCGGGGAACAGACTAGTAAATGAAAACAATAATCAAAACAATAATCAAAACAAGTCAATAACAATAAAACAAAACAAGAATTCATTTAAAAACAAAAAACAAAAAAAAACCTTTAGAGGCCATTTTTCCCTGCAAAGCGGGGGTTGGCCTTTTTCGGGCACCGTGGTTGTTGTTGTTTTTTTGGTCCCCTTTTTGAAGCAATGTTTTATGGTCTGGATGCCCTTCCTGCCACCAACCCTTTTTGTCGCCTTTTACATACAAGCAGGGAATTACCAGTGAACTGGTACTCAATTAGCCGACCTCGGAAGGAATGTACAGGCTGAGTCAACCCCCCTGGTCGTTAATTCAGCGATCGACTGGGAGAACTGGGATTCGAACCCAGGATCCTTGGTTTTTTATATCCTAAGCTGGCACCCTAGCCGCTAGGCCAACACCAGGCTAAGCCAACACCAACACCAACACCAACACCAGGCCAACACCAACACCAACACCAACACCAACACCAACACCAACACCAGGCCAACACCAGGCCAACACCAACACCAACACCAACACCAGGCCAACACCAGAAAACAAGAATTCAGTGACAAATAATAATTAAAATAACTTAAAATAATAATCAAAATTTCCAAGCACTCTACTTTCCCACCCGGGTTATCCCCATTACCTCCACCACCCTTGGAGGGGGACAGAAATTAAGGGTGGGGGACTTTTTCTCGTGGAACAGCAACGGGAAGGAACAGGAGGGGGGAATCTTGGGGAACCCTCCCACCACCGGCAGTCTGTCTCATCCCTACCCAACATTTCCCCAGCCAAATGCACGAAGGGCTTTGTGCCCCACAAATTTGTTTGGCCAAAAATGTCTTCCATACTTACTCTGTGGGGTCCTGCCCAGGGTGGTAGGGGGCTGACTTTTCTTTATCCCGGCCCCTCCTCCAGAAATCGAGGTCTAAGGAGGGCCTACCGGGGGTCAATGTGGGTCCAGGTTTGAACCCCCAAAATAGGTATTTGCTTTTTCCTCTGAAACTACACACACTATTTCGATGAAACTCGACCACAACCTTCATCACCCATGATGTACCAAAGTGTCTTCACGGCATTAAGTAAATCGATGTCTGAAGGGTCTATGGGGGTCAAGTGGGTCCAGGTTTGACTCCCCAAAATAGGTATTTGCTTTCTTCTCAGAAATTACTCACACAATGCTGATGAAACTTGACCACAGCCTTCATCTCCCATGATGTACCAAAGTTTGTTCACGGCATTAGACAATTAGGGTCTACGGGGTCGGGGGGGGGAGTGGGGGTGCCCCCCAAAATAGGTATTTGTTTGTTTGTTTAGTCTTATGATTATGTTAGTATGATTCTACATGCTACCCTGTATTCTAGCCTCCATTGTAATTGGTTTTAAATACCGTGATACTGTATAAAATACCTTTAGTCGGTGTAGTATACTGATTTATCCTATTAGGTGAGTGCCTAGGGGTATTGTTGTTTTTTTTACCTTGTATTCAAGGCAATATAGGCATGACGTGTTATTGAAGTGATTGGCTATTCCTATTTGTGCTATTTGATCCCAATGTGATTTGATGGTGTTGTGATTAATCTGCTAAACTATGTACGCGATAATATGCAATGCATTGTACACCATGATTGCCTTCAACAGTGCACTCGTTTTGTCTTACCTACCCCCAGATAGATAAGCATCATTCAGACGAATATGGTTCTCACCGGTACATGTCACATGTCAACAAAACATCTGCTCATACTGAACTCCCTCGTATTCATCATTCTCGGAACTTACATCTTTAAAATGTTCGACTTCCCATTGATGCCAGATCTGCGAAGCAGGTATAACATAACGATAGTAAACAAAAATATGCTTTGTACCATTATGCAGAAATCCTGTTATTCTTTTCATTACAAGCTAGTCATGCCTCCCCGTCGCTTCGTTGACGGATTTAATCAAAGTAGTAGGGTGGCTTAGCAAAATTACCGTTACACGGTGGACAAAATCACCAAATTTGGCATGAACACTCCTAATGACCTATTAATCAATATTAGCCGAGGAGCCCTCGCGAATTTTTACGCGTATTCGTGTAAAACCAAAAAATCCAAAATGGCCGCCATCCAGTAATTAAAAACACATTTCCCGGGTTATATAAGTCATGGATAGCAAAAATTGGTATCAAAATATAAATTTTTAGGACACTGAATGTGTATTTTGATATTACAATATCACCAGTAAATTTAAAGGGACATTCAGTGATTTCATGTGAAGGGCGCCCTCAATGATAGGGGGGGGGAAAGCTTTTGGCTTGAATACATTGCTTATAACTCCAGGTCATCAATTATTGCGAATGATAAGCTGTAAACATTGTACCCTGGAAATACAACATTATCATTAGGAGTGCAAAATATCGAGCCCAAGAATTGGGCGTGTCGCTTATTGGATGTCACGCCTACCATTACAATCAGTATCCACCAATATCCACCAATATCCTGCAAACCAATGAGAGGTTTAGATTAAGACTTAATCTTAATGATGAATCTTATTAATCTTAATGAATCTTAATCTTAATCTTAAGACTTAATGATGAAGATGAGAATAAGGGTTTCGTATCTCAGGATAAGGTCCCAGTACATAAAGGTAGGACTCTTCTTCAGCATGTCATTCCTCCAAGCTTCTGCAGATTGATTGTCTTTAGGTCTCTCGGAGAGCAGGAAAGCCTTTCTTTGAAGGTTATGGAGAGTAAGGAGGGTGATTTGATGGGCATGCCTGGTTCGTGTGAGATGTGACACCTTCAGAAATGAGTCGGCTATGCCAGTGAAAGCCACATCTGCCTCTGTAAGGGCGGTAGTCCAGCCAGAACTTTCCAGAATATCTCCAAGTGTGTTCCACAGTGCCATTTCTGTGTGTAAACCACCTAACATAACAACATGCACTTTTCCCCCATGAGTATCAGGCCATTTCCACTGTACAAACTTTGCCAGGGCAAATAGAGGCTGATCAAAGGTAGTGACTGGAATTTGTCCTGGGTTGAGATACTCAATCGCTTGTCTCTGGACATCCATGCCGTGCTTTATCATTGCGGCGGTGGAAGACTTTTCGTAGAACATAGGCAGTAGTGAACACACAGCTGGAGGGTCTTCTATGGGAGGTTGCTGCGAAGCATGATAGGCAGTCCAGACGATGGCATCTTCATTGGTGACATCCTCCTCTAACAGTGCTAGTGCATGTTCGACCCAACTATTTTCCTGGATAAGTGCCTCATTTAAGCAGGTCTTGGTTGGCTCTGTGTTACTCTCAGGTACTTCAATTGCAGCGGTTGTTAAAGCTACAGCAGGGACAAAAGCATAACTGACCGGGAGAGACTGCTGTGTTGCACCAGAAGGGGGTATCATAGTAGGTGGTCTGCTCTCACCAGGATCAGTTTGTGTTGGAAACTGAAAGAGACTAATTCCAGTCCCATGAAAGGAGTCATGTGAAGTGGTTGAGCTAGGGTTATGGTCTAGGTTGGCTAGGGCACCAACAGTAAACAACCCTTTCCGGAGAAAAGCAGGGCATACAACGCCGTCTTCTTCAAATCGCTCACATACAGATGTGGCAATACAGTCCTCAAGGTCCATAACCCTGTCATATGAAATGCTGATACCCATCTGATACAATTGCTGGATGAGTTTCTTGCTTCTTGTCAGTCCATGAATATTGAGACCAATGTAAATGGGGAGAGGTGGCTCACGCTCCAGAGTATGTCTTGTTTCAACAGCTGATTCAGATGGAGTTTTCTTCTTTGTGTTGTAGAGAATGGTCTGTCCTATAGTGAGGCAAGCCTGTGAGTGAGGCAAGCCTCTCAGCGTCTTCTGAGAAATCCCGTTTTTTCAAAGCTTCCTTCAACATATTTCGCATTCCTTCTTTGAAAACAATAACCGTGTTTCTACCATCGTTCTGTTCCTGTGCCTCTGGGAAGTGTTCCAGCAGTTGACGCTTCAGCCTAGTCTTGTTGACTTCTTTGTGGATACCCATGTCCTGAAGACGATTCACATAGAGTGAATGAATCTCTGAAAGCTTAAAGAGGAAAGTCCCAGAGTCTACAGCTATCTCAATGTAGCTTGTCAGCTCTACAAACACTCTAGGCTCATTCACTTTTTCATTTACATTTGGTGATTCCCGACTCAACTTTCTGACGAGACTGCGGTAACGATTTCGCAGATGGGTCAGGCATTTTAAATGATACTTTGCTTCCATCGCAATCAAATCTCCTCCAACAATTCGAGCAAGAAGCTGTGTGTCATGTAGCTCTGTGATCATACATCGTATATTGGTCTCAGCATCATATGTTAAAACTTGAGAGAGCTCACCGTCCTCATGTCCTTTGTCACAGAAGATGCACTTTGCTGTGTTTATCGTTTGGCGCTTACTTGATCTCCTTTGAGACTCGACAGTGTTGGGGACACCCCTTTTCTTTGCTTGCGTCCTTGTCAACTTGGAATTGTTATATTTCAAATGGCAAGATTTATGCCAAGATGCATGGTGGGTTACAAAATCTGCAGCAGTAACATCACTGCCAAAGTAGATGTTAGTTGGAAGTGCATCAATGTCTCTGAACTGTTCTACATTTGTCAAAAATGATGTATAAGCATCTGTCATGTCACGACTTGCTATAGGATTCTGCAAAGGGCATTTCAAAGGTTCAGATGTGTGTTGCTGACAAATGATACAACAATTCCAATCTAGATCCATCGTGTATACGGGCTCGTCTCTCTTGGCACGATGTCTGAATCCAATCCGTACCAGCAGTTTCCTTGGCTTTCAATCGGTGCTCTGAAATTGAGAAAAAAGTATATATTATTCACATTAAAATAATATCAATATAAATAACTTAAGTTGAGTTTGGCAAAAATATAAATTTTACTCACAAGTAATATTAATCCAGCTTTAATTTAGCATTCACAATGGATGTCCTATAATACTTTCCATATGGAAAATTTATTGTGATAACAAAGAGAAAAAAAACACATAATCAATCACATTTATTTTCAAGTCAAGATAGGACATCTGATTTTTTGTTTTCACTAATGATGTCCTATAATGTCTTCCGTAGTTTTAAAAATGGCCTGGGCAACAGCATTGTTTAACAGTTGCTTTTTATTATATTTGATTTATACGTATTAATCATTATCATGGGTAAAGTTAATAAGTGCTATATAATGCAGTATAAAAATATCTAATTAGCCAGAATTTTCTAAATTCCTGATATAGTGCACATTGTGTTGATTATTTTGCATAGGCCATTATTTATAGGAGTGTTTAAGCTTGTCTAATTATGCTGATTGTTACCAAATGTACATAAACACATACTTCTGTTTAGCTAAAAAAAACCTGACTTGATCACTGAAGTTCTGTAATTAAAGATAATAACTTGAAAAGTTGCTTACTTACCATAAAATATGTAGATTGTTAACAAAGGAGGCCAGAAAACTTTCCACCAATACATGTGCTTAGCAGTATAGTAAAGACAGCCTGTAGTCACAATGTCGCCCTCTAAATTAGGTATATAACTACGGATACCCACAAGGGTCACATTAAGGTTAGGATAAAAGCATAATTAAAACATTCACATTATTTCCATGTTCAAACCCTTGTCTCAAGAACGCACTATCTTGAGAAAAAATAGTTTAGATCACTTTTAAATTCAATTAGTTTGGATGTTGCAGTCAATATTATGTAGTTTGATTTCTTTGATCTTTAGACCTACGGGAAATAAACAACCATGTTGTCCATATGTGGTAGGTTATTTGTGTATCTTTTATAAAAATAGGGCTTCAATAAAAATATTCTGGTATAATATAATCATACTTTGGTACAATTTAGCCATCGTATGACCGCTAAAAACCAAGGAAATTGCTATTTCAGCATAAATGGCGGCCATTTTGGATTTTTATGTTTTACTTTAATATTTCAGGAGGGTGACCGAACATGTTGAGGACATGGTTCTGATATTTAAGTAATATTTTGATACAATTTGGCTTTCCTCTAACAACTACAACCCAAGAAAATTGGTATTTTATCATGAACGGCAGCCATCTTGGATTTGTTTGTGTTACCATGGTTACGTACATATTTCGAGAGGGCTCCTCGGCTAAAATCAACTGATATACCCTAAGGAAGCCTCACACCAAAAATGGCGCTTTTGTCCGCCCGGTAACGGTAATCTTGAAAATTGACCCCAAGCCACCCCGCTAAAGGACAGCATGTTGCACTTCACAAAAATATTGCATGTTTATCTGTGAGTCTCAATGAGGATGTAAAATTACATTAAACTCACGAAAAAGGAGCTTTTATAACACGTTGTCGTTGTTGGCTGCTGCTGATGTCATTGTGGCTGTGGTTGATGCTTGTATGCTCTTTCTGTGCACTATTGTATATTTTTCTATTGATTCGAATAGTATTACTATATCTCATTTTGTGTGCTCCTTCTGTGTTTGTCAAGCTTTATTCAAAAGGATTCCTGATGTCATCGACTAATAACCAGAATGACCGCACTTTAGTCACAACCTGCGACGCAAAGTATATATTTTTCGCCTCCTCTGTCCACTTAACTCCCTCATCTTTCTGTTGAAGGTATTGTCGTGTGGCTGCTCTCAGTTAACACTGGGAGAGTCACGGAAGGCAATCGAGCGTTACTCCTGGGCGTTCAGTTCAAATGCGGACTTTATATATCTGCGCCGGAGGAAGAAAGGGAAGGGAAAACTGAAGCTCACCTGTGGTCCCGTCGGCGATTCCCGAACCTGCAGAAATAACTCCAACAAAAACGGGTTTAAAATGTACAAGGAAAATAACAAAAGGATTTATTAAAAGAAAATACCGATAACAAGAGAAACTCGACGGTGAAACTAAAGTCCTAAACGGGACTTTTACGCATACCAGACTTGCCCATATACCAGATACCAAGCCCCCATACCAGACTTGAACACAGATGAAGGGAAAAATAAACTGGAAAATAATGGGGTGTGTGTGCACTTAGCTCCGATCACTGGTGGGATCTCGTCAGGGTCTGCGAACGGGTCCAGAGGTCCGTGCGCGGGAACACGCCCAGTAGGCCTCGATGGTTTGCACTTGTTCACCAGGCCTCGATGCACCCTACCACGCTCCAACGACCAGCAGCGCTCGTCCACGCGGAGAACTGCATTTCTTGGGCCGCGGTTCTTCCCGCTGCCTATGCATGTCTCCCGATGGCGTCTCTGAACACGGTCGGTCCAATCGCTTCCTGGAATCCGTTGCCCATGCACAATCGCTCGCTAGGTCTGGACCGTGAACAGGCACAAGAGCGCGAGGGAGAAGAAGCAATAATAGAGCCACAGGTCATCGAGGGCAAGATCAAGGTGTGAAGGGCAAAAGGCAAACAAAAGAGAAAATGCCGGTCCAAGAGTTCTTTTAACATTGGGTCGTGACGTCATCAAAGCTTCTCTTCCAATCTCCGCAGGCCAACACCACCGGCCCAGCTCTTCACCAATCCGCGCACTGCTTCTTGCTCGCCCTTCTCTCTACCAATCAGTGAGTGCCTTCTTACTCCGCCCTGGCCAATCACGGCTCCTCGGGGCATGTCTTCGGCCTGCTCAACCTCGGTGTGTGCTACCCAATGGTGTAATTAGCGGCAGCGCTCAATGTCCTGGCTTCCTGGTGGTTTTCATTGTTATTTAGTGTAGTTTAATGGCCACTCTAACTGGTGTCTATGGTGCGGTGCCAAAAAGGATAAAGGATAGATCACTAAGGTTTGACGAACAGGGGAATTAACATAATCCCTACAACTAGTTAACACAAGGACCATCCTCGTATGGCCACAATTATTCACTCTTATGCGTCAACCGGCTAAACAAAACTTACTACATGGTGATGGTTCTTACCCGACATCCGGAGCATGTTAATTTATACATCTTACCTGTTCTATGGTAATCCCTACTCCACCGACATAACAGTATTATACAATTCATCTCCCAGGATCTTCATCATTTGGTTCAATATATCAATTACGAGTCAGATGGACAGCTGTGTACAGTTACATAACAGTTTCACAACCCATAAAATATTACATAACAGTTGTAGACCACCTCCTCACCTTCCAATCAACATTCAACCCAAACAAAGCCAATGGAGATCTGACGCAACAAACCGGGGCAGTATATAATCAGCAGAGGGCTAAGACCTGATATCTTAGGCCCACCAGAAAACCAAGATGTGGCCATATTATTTTGTCTGAGTGCCATGGTGGGTGGAGTCAAGCGACAGAAGTTAGTGGGGTCCGCCAGCTGTCTGACCAAAGGTGCACATTTCAAAAATCGACCCCAACAAGAATCACAACAACACCAACAACAGCAATCACGCCGTGACAAGTCACAGATAAAAATGCTGCCATTGAAAAAAGGCATTATTATGGTTAAATGGACACCAATGCTTGTTGCAAATTGTCTTCCAAGTAAATCGATTATTAGCTTTCAAACCAAGTAAATCGATTGCTGTATTAGATTTCCAACCGAATCAATTTTACCCTTCAGAATAAAGTGTGACGGATGGATGGATGGACGGATGCTGCTCCTTTTAGTAATAGATACAATACTTGTTATGGAGAATCATTGAAGGGCTGCAGGTAAGTTGGTGGATAACAATTAACAGTTACATTTTTGTTGCTGATATTTGTTTGTGTTCGACCCACAGGATATCGAAGACACAAAATGATGACGACCAAAAATATTATGACATTATCCGTATCATGCCCAATGACGCACAATTGTATAAAAGTACAAAACAGGCAATAACAACAAATTCATGGCTTGGAGATTCTTATGGCTCAGAAGAACCTCTTTATGCAAGGTCAACGGTGAGAATCCCCGAACCCTGGTGATGTCCCCGTATTGACCCACTCTACCACCCCATACAGCCTTCCCACCCAAAAGTGAAAATATAAAGTAAATAAACACATAAATTTCATCAATTTGGTGCCGATAGTTTTTTTTAATCAAAAACATTTTTTTTGATGTTTTTTTATTTTATCAAAAGTTGCTTTTTTGGTGCTGATAAAAGAGATACATTTAAATAATTTGGTACTGATAGAGTGCAGGCATGATGGGTCAAATGACCTCTTCCTGTGTATTTGTATATCCTTGTATAACCAATAACTCTGCCGACAGAGTAAACAGGAACATGCAAGATGGTTCTAGCAGAAAAAGTAGGACAAGAAAAAGTATTGGCTGTCTGGATAATGGTGTAACAGGCAATTTCAAATTTAAAAAGGGTTCAGCATACTAAACACAAACAGGAGAATTCAGGATTATTCCGGAAATACTTGGGGGAAAACTTTCCCAGCTGAACCCACAAGAAGTTAAGGAATAATTAGGGCCATTAAAATAAGTAGTAGCCATCGATTTGTCAAAAGTTTAAACATTTGCCTGTTGAATGTCATTTATTTTACAATCTCCAACTCACATCCACTCAATTTACTCCAAGAGTTTTGCATGCACATTCATGTAATGCAGGATTCAGACCTCAGCACAACATGAGAGTGTGGTCCTGTCGTCCTTTATTCCAGCTTGAAACACACAAACAAACCCCGCCGCCGTCGAGTCTCATGAGCAAGGCTCGTCAAGCTTCACGAACTGGGCGTGGTCAAGTACTTTACAAAGCTCCGCCCTCATCAAGCTTCACGAACTGGGCGTGGTCAAGTACTTTGCAAAGCACCGCCCTCGTCAAGCTTCACGAACTGGGCGTGGTCAAGTACTTTGCAAAGCACCGCCCTCGTCAAGCTTCACGAACTGGGTGTGGTCAAGTACTTCACGCTCTGCCCTCGTCAAGCTTCATGAACTGGGCGTGGTCAAGTACTTTACAAAGCTCCGCCCTCGTCAAGCTTCACGAACTGGGGCGTGGTCAAGTACTTCACAAAGCTACGCCCTCGAAAAGCTTCACGAACTAGGCGTGGTCAAGTACTTTGTAAAGCACCGCCCTCGTCAAGCTTCACGAACTGGGCGTGGTCAAGTACTTTACAAAGCGCCGCCCTCGTCAAGCTTCACGAACTGGGCGTGGTCAAGTACTTTACAGAGCGCCGCCACATGTCCGGAAACTCGAGTTACAAGTTGTACAAGTTCTGCTCTGTAAAAGCTCGCCCCTGTGTTCTTTGAAGATAATCGGCGTGTCCCCGGTTTAACCAGTTCTTCTGGTGGACTCTCCCATTCCACTTTGCGTCAGGGGAGGAGGAAGGGGAGGGGGAGGAGGAAGGGGAGGGGGAGGAGGAAGGGGAGGGGGAGGAGGAAGGGGAGGGGGAGGAGGAAGGGGAGGGGGAGGAGGAAGGGGGGGGAGGAGGAAGGGGAGGGGGAGGGAGGAAGGGGGGAGGAGGAAGGGGGGGGGGAGGAGGAAGGGGGGGAGGAGGAAGGAGGGGGGAGGAGGAAGGAGGGGGGGAGGAGGAAGGAGGGGGGGAGGAGGAAGGGGGGGGGGAGGAGGAAGGGGGGGAGGAGGAAGGAGGGGGGGAGGAGGAAGGAGGGGGGGGGAGGAGGAAGGAGGGGGGGGAGGAAGGAGGGGGGAGGAGGAAGGGGGGGGAGGAGGAAGGGGGGAGGAGGAAGGGGGGGAGGAGGAAGGGGGGGGGAGGAAGGGGGGGGGGAGGAAGGGGGGGAGGAAGGGGGGGAGGAGGAAGGGGGGGGAGGAGGAGGAATGGACTGCTCCAAGTTGAGGGGGGGAAACGAACTAGTGCTATAATTGGCTTAATGTACAGTAACAGTAAAAACTGCACTGTCACATAAAGTTGAAAATTGATCTTTATGTGGTCACATGGTCACAAAAAATGGTCACAATTTACCTTTTTCCA